>NW_028320995.1:0-73076 GCF_062004578.1 Staurois parvus
TTATACATGGTGGTCATATCCCCCCTTATGTATTATACATGGAGATCATATCCCCCCTTATGTATTATACATGGAGATCATATCCCCCCTTATGTATTATACATGGAGATCATATCCCCCTTATGTATTATACATGGAGATCATATCCCCCTTATGTATTATACATGGAGATCATATCCCCCCTTATATATTATACATGGAGATCATATCCCCCCTTATGTTTTATACATGGAGATCATATCCCCCCCTTATGTATTATACATGGAGATCATATCCCCACTTATGTTTTATACATGGAGATTATATCCCCCCCCTTATGTATTATACATGGAGATCATATCCCCCTTATGTATTATACATGGAGATCATATCCCCCCCTTATGTATTATACATGGAGATCATATCCCCCCTTATGTATTACACATGGAGATCATATGCCCCCTTATGTATTATACATGGAGATCATATCCCCCCTATGTATTATACATGGAGATCATATCTCCCCCTTATGTATTATACATGGAGATCATATCCCCCTTATGTATTATACATGGAGATCATATCCCCCCCTTATGTATTATACATGGTGGTCATATCCCCCCCTTATGTATTATACATGGAGATCATATCCCCCCTTATGTATTATACATGGTGGTCATATCCCCCCTTATGTATTATACATGGAGATCATATCCCCCCTTATGTATTATACATGGTGGTCATATCCCCCCTTATGTATTATACATGGAGATCATATCCCTCCTTATGTATTATACATGGAGATCATATCCCTCCTTATGTATTATACATGGAGATCATATCCCCCCTTATGTATTATACATGGAGATCATATCCCCCCCTATGTATTATACATGGAGATCATATCCCTGCTTATGAATTATACATGGAGATCATATCCCCCCTTATGTATTATACATGGAGATCATATCCCCCATTATGTATTATACATGGAGATCATATCCCCCTTATGTATTATACATGGAGATCATATCACCCCTTATGTATTATACATGGAGATCATATCCCCCCTTATGTATTATACATGGAGATCATATCCCCCCCTTATGTATTATACATGGAGATCATATCCCCCTTATGTATTATACATGGAGATCATATCCCCCCTTATGTAGTATACATGGAGATCATATCCCTCCTTATGTATTATACATGGAGATCATATCCCCCTTATGTATTATACATGAAGATCATATCCCCCTTATGTATTATACATGGTGGTCATATCCCCCCTTATGTATTATACATGGAGATCATATCCCCCCCTTATGTATTATACATGGAGATCATATCCCCCCTTATGTATTATACATGGTGGTCATATCCCCCCTTATGTATTATACATGGAGATCATATCCCCCTTATGTATTATACATGGTGGTCATATCCCCCCTTATGTATTATACATGAAGATCATATCCCCCCTTTTGTATTATACATTGTGGTCATATCCCCCCTTATGTATTATACATGGAGATCATATCCCCCCTTATGTATTATACATGGAGATCATATCCCCCCTTATGTATTATACATGGAGATCATATCACCCCTTATGTATTATACATGGAGATCACATCCCCCTTATGTATTATACATGGAGATCACATCCCCCTTATGTATTATACATGGAGATCATATCCCCCCTTATGTATTATACATGGAGATCATACCCCCCCCTTATGTATTATACATGGAGATCATATCCCCCCTTATGTATTATATATGGAGATCATATCCCCTCTTATGTATTATACATGGAGATCATATCCCCCTTATGTATTATACATGGAGATCATATCCCCCCTTATGTATCATACATGGAGATCATATCCCCCTTATGTATCATACATGGTGGTCATATCCCCCCTTATGTATTATACATGGTGATCATATCCCCCCTTATGTATTATACATGGTGATCATATCCCCCTTATGTATTATACATGGAGATCATATCCCCCCTTATGTATTATACATGGAGATCATATCCCCCCTTATGTATTATACGTGGGGATCATATCCCCCCTTATGTATTATACGTGGAGATCATATCCCCCCTTATGTATTATACATGGTGATCATATCCCCCCTTATGTATTATACATGGAGATCATATCCCCCCTTATGTATTATACATGGAGATCATATCCCCTCTTATGTATTATACATGGAGATCATATCCCCCTTATGTATTATACATGGTGATCATATCCCCCCTTATATATTATACATGGTGATCATATCCCCCCTTATGTATTATACATGGAGATCATATCCCCCCTTATGTATTATACATGGAGATCATATCCCCCCTTATGTATTATACATGGAGATCATATCCCCCCTTATGTATTATACATGGTGATCATATCCCTCTTATGTATTATACATGGAGATCATATCCCCCCCTTATGTATTATACATGGTGATCATATCCCTCTTATGTATTATACATGGAGATCATATCCCCCCCTTATGTATCATACATGGTGGTCATATCCCCCCTTAATCTCCACTTCTCAAGAGAGAATCAGTTCCTCTAATCTTTCCTCACTTTTGTGAATTGGTGAATATATATATATGCACTGATCAGCCATAACATTATGAACCCTGACAAGTAAAGTGAATAACATAGATTATCTCATTACAATGACACCTGAAAGTGGGAGGGATATATTAATCAGCAAGTGAACATGTTGTACCAGAAGATGATGTGTTGTAAGCAACTTTGAAAAGGTCCAAATAGTAACGTCTAGACGACTGGGTCAGAGCAACTTAAAATCTGCAGCTCTTGTGGGATGTTCCCGGTCTGCATTGGTCAGGACTGACCAAAAGTGGTCCAAGGAAGGAGAACCAGCAAACCAGCGACAAAGTTTTGGGCAGCCAGGGCTCATTGATGCATGTAGGGTGGGGGGGAGGCTGGCCTGTGTAGTCCGATCCACTAGAAGGGCTACTGGAGCTCAGATTGCTGATAAAGTGAATGGTGGTTCCAATAGAAATGTGTCAGAACACACAGAGGATCAGATTGTTGCATATGGGGATGTGCAGTCACAGACTGGTCAGGGTGACCATGCTGACCCACAGCCAAAAACACTTACAAGGGCCACGTGAGCTTCAGAACTGGACCACGGAGCAATGGAAGAAGGTGGCCTGGTCTGATGAATCGTGCTTTTTTATGCAGATGGCCGGGTGTGTGAGGGTCACTTATGTGGAGAAGAGATGGTACCAGGATGCACTATGGGGATGAAGTCGGTGGAGGCCATGAGATACTTCTCCTTTGTGGAATCCATGCCTCGGTGGGTAGGGTAGAGAGCCTACTCAATATTAGGTGGGTGATAATAATGTTATGGTTGTTCAGATACAGTATATATATATTATATATATATATATTTTATTTATTTCAGGTACTTATATAGCACTGTCAATTTATGCAGCACTTTACATATACAGTATATTGTACATTCACATCAGTCCCTAACCCTCACGGGGCATACAATCTAAGGTCCCTAATTCACATACATACATACACATACTAGGGACACAGGGGTGGACTGACCATTTGGAAACTCGGGCACTGCTCGAGGGCCCAGGGTCAGTAGGGGGCCCCATGAGATGCCCCTGGTACCTTTTTCATAGGCTTTTTTGAGTTTGGGCAAGGAAACAGGGGCCCCATGATCCCCTATTGCCAGGGGGCCCCATTAGTTGTCAGTCCGCCCCTGTAGGGCCAATTTAGACAGGAGCCAATTAACCTACTAGCATGTCTTTGGAGTGTGGGAGGAAACCGGAGTACCTGGAGGAAACCCACACAGGCACAGGGAGAACATGCAAACTCCAGGAAGGAGGTGCCATGGGTGGGGTTTGAACCAACGACCCTAATGCTGCCAGGTGGAAGTGCTAACCATTTAGCCACTGTGCTGCCTGTATATATATATATATATATATATATATATATATATATATAAAAATAAAAATAAATATAAATTTTATATATATATATATATATATATATATATATATATAAAAAATATATATAGATGTTATATATATATATATAAATTATATATATATATATATATTTTTTTTATTATTATTTTTTATTTATTTGTTTATTTTTTTGTCTATTTTTTTTTTATCCTAGAAATTGCCTAAAATCCAAAAAATATAAAAGTGAAATAAATACAGATTTTTGCCGGAATGAAAAAAGATCTATAGAACAATGGCGTATACATAACAGAGCCTGCGGTGTACGTTGCCCTCTACTGTTACAAATGACATATAACCGCGTTGTTTCTCGCATTATTAACCCAAAGCACTCCAGAGCCGTTTTTACATTTTAGCTTTAGATACCTAAGTGAGACCAATATTGTTTTAGTGATTCAGTTTCAACTTATTGCAGCGAAACGAAAAGGGAACGTCCAACCAAAAGTTGTTTTTTTTTTTGTTTTGTTTTTTAGATTTGGGTAGAATGGGAAAAAAATTTAGAACAGCTGTTTTTCTTGAGATTTTACCTAACTTCCTGTTCTGGTGACAACGGGTTCATCAAACGGGGAGTGAGGAAACCCTAAAAAAAAAAAAAAGCAAAAGCAAACAAATAATATCTTTTTCAGTTGGAAAAAAAATTTAAACATTAACCACTAATTTTATGTTCCCATCATTTTCATCATTTTAGGGGTCTATTAATAAAAACTTTTGTTTGCCGAATATCAGAAGCCTTTATGGCCGAAATTTCCCTGTATTTTTTTTCCCCATTAGATCAATTTATATATATTTATATATATATATATATATATATATATATATATATATATATATAAATCTGTACCACATTTTTTGTAAAAAAAAATGTTTTAAGCTACGCAGATTTGTAAATATATTTCATTCCACAGCCAAGTTCTTCAAAACGTGCTACAACAATGAGTGCGCCTTAAAACGCGTATAACCAGAAAAGTGAACAGCGCTATTGAAACATAAATTTTTATTTTTTAGACTTTGTACATTTTTTCTTAAAGTCATTTTTATTTTTAATTGATTTTATTTACTCTGTAAGTTTCCATTGCGCTGTTCACTTTCTGGTTATACCGCATCTTGGCCACTAGATGGAGCGGACAACATAGGAATTCATCTATTAGAAAAAATACAGGGAAATTTCACCAGCTTGCACAAATGCTTCTGACATCAACCAACAAATGTTTTATAAATGGACCCCTATGTGTAACAACACTAAAAATATATTTTTTGTAAACAGGAAATAAAAGCTTTATTCAAATTTTGTGAGCAGTATGTGCTTTTTTTCAAAGCTAGTACGGCTGCAAAAAAAAAAAAAACAGTAGAAACGGTAAAAAAACAATAAAATAAAACGCAAGCTACAGAGAGCAAGGAAAGGATATAATCAATAAAGGATAACAAAAAATACAGGGAAATTTCGCCTGCTTGCACAAATGCCATTGCCATCCAGCCAACAAATGTTTTATAAATAGACCCCTCTGTGTAACAACACTAAAATTATATTTTTGGTAAACAGGAAATAAAATTTTTATTAAAATTTTGTGAGTGGTATGTGCTTTTATTCAAAGCAAGTGCTGCAAAAAAAAAAAAAGTGAAAAAACGGTAAAAAAATAAATTGAAGTAAACACAAGCTAAAGAGAGCAAGGAAAGAAAATAATCCTTAAAGGATAACAAAGAGGATTAAAAATAGAAAAAAAAAGGATACTCATCCAACCCCCGCCCACTCACCCCACTTTCCCATGTGTAATGTATTTTTTTTAATCTTATGCTTCCTTTTTTAGATGGGGGTCGTCTTCCTGTTCAGTCTCCTCCCAGAGGAGGGCGGTCCTCAGTGATGCAGAGAATGATGGTAACATATTGTCATCAGCTCTCTGCTTCATTATACAGTGAATATAATTTGTGGCTGTGACACCTCCTCTTGATCCAGCACTCAGTGTGATTTTGGACCCGTGGAACATATTGGGTAATCCTTGGAATGTCCCTCTGACTATTATTGCAATGAAGTTGTATCTGGATCTCTTGGCAGTGGTGTGGGGTTTCAGTTTTCCTTTTTTTTTTTTAACATTACACTACAAGCCAATGAGAACGTGAGATCCTCTAGGATGTGGAAGCCGCCTGCCCGGAAATCAGATCACCAACATCAACATCCATACTTTAGGTTAGCAACACCAATAAGTTATTCCTATGGGTCCAACACTGTTTTTCCACTTTCCTCAACTGCACTCACAGTTTGTCTTTAGTCCTGTGTGTTGAATGACCCTGAACATAAGACCAAGGACATCTGGTGGCGGAAAAGTGAAACTTCCGGTGGATGTACACCAGATTGAAAATGAACATTGCAACAGGATCTGTTTAAAAAAAAAAACTTCCAGTGGGACCTTTTTTAAAAGGTGAATTTGAGATTTCACTAACTCCAGTGTTTGTTTCTCTAAGTCTTGTGTCAAAAAAATAGTTATAATGTGATTAGTTTCTCCTGACATATACTGTATTTAAGCTCCAACACTGTCACAGCGATCAGAAAACAATTGGCTTTATGTTCTTTTCAGGTCTAACACCCAGAAATTGCTCAGATGATTCTGTAATATATAAAGAAAAGGATTCTAAATAATCTTTTATCTTTGAAAAGTAGAATATGGAATGTATGACCGAGCATGGTGTCACTGCGCACCGAACAAGATCAGCGACTGTTCCAGATCATGGCGGGAGCGGAATTTCCCACGATCGGTATCTGCCCAGTAATCAGATCGTTATCGGCTGTCTCATCACACAGCTTGGAAATGATCATTCAGCACATTGATGTCTCTACTTGTAGAACATTGTTGAACTCCGTATATGTCTGTACAGTGGGGACTGCAGGGCCATTCACTGCTAGATACTCTGCCAACCCTGGTAAAGGACAGAGAGACACGGGACTGATTATACAGATAGAAAGATAATAGATAGATAGATAGATAGATAGATAGATAGATAGATAGATAATAGATAGATATATAGATAGATAGATAGATAGATAATAGATAGATAGATAGATAGATAGATAGATAGATAGATAGATAGATAGATAATAGATAGATAGATAGATAGATAGATAGATAGATAGATAATAGATAGATAGATAGATAGATAGATAGATAGATAGATAGATAGATAGATAATAGATAGATAGATAGATAGATAGATAGATAGATAGATAATAGATAGATAGATAGATAGATAGATAGATAGATAGATAATAGATAGATAATAGATAGATAGATAGATAGATAGATAGATAGATAATAGATAGATAGATAGATAGATAGATAGATAGATAGATAGATAGATAATAGATAGATAGATAGATAGATAGATAGATAGATAGATAGATAGATAATAGATAGATAGATAGATAGATAGATAAGATAGATAATAGATAGATAGATAGATAGATAGATAGATAGATAGATAATAGATAGATAGATAATAGATAGATAGATAGATAGATAGATAGATAGATAGATAATAGATAGATAGATAGATAGATAGATAGATAGATAGATAGATAGATAAATAGATAGATAGATAGATAGATAGATAGATAGATAGATAATAGATAGATAGATAGATAGATAGAGAATTAGGAGGAGGAGAAGAGGAGGAGAAAAGAGAAGGAATGGAGAGGAGAGGAGGCGGAGGAAAAGGGGAGGAGGAGAGGGGAAAAGTGAAGTGGGGGAAGAAAGGATAGGAGAGAATTAGGAGAAGGAGAAAAGAGAAGGAATGGAGAGGAGGAGGAGGAGAGGAGAGGAGGAGGAAAAGGAAGAGAGGGAGGAGAAGGAGTGTACAGAAGGAAGGAGAGCAGGGGAGGAGGAGACGGAGAGGAGAGGGAAGAGGAGGAGAAGAAGTGGACAGGAGAGGAGGAGAGGAGAGGATTAGGAGGAAAAGGAGAGAAGAGGATGAGGAGGAGAAGGAGAGGAGGAGGAGAAGGAGTGGAGAGGAGGAAAAGAAGGTGAGGAGAGGAAGAGAGGTAGGAGGTGGAGGAGAAGGAGTGGACAGAAGAGGGGAAGGAGAGGAAGAGAGGGAGGAGGAGGAGAAGGAGGAGAAAGAGAGGGGAAAAGTGAAGTGGGGGAAGAGATGAGAGGAGAGAATTAGGAGTAGGAGAGGAGAAGGAGAAAAGAGAAGGAATGGAGAGGAGGAGAGGAGAAGAGAGGAGAGGAGAGGAGGAGAGGGAGGAGAAAGAGTGGACAGAAGGAGGAGGAGAAGGAGAGGAGAGGAGGAGGAGACTGAGAGGAGATGGAGGAGAAGGAGAAGTAGTGGACAGGAGAGGAGGAGGAGAAGGAGAGGAGAGGATGAGGAGGAGAAGGAGAGGAGGAGGAGAAGGAGTGGAGAGGAGAGGAGGAGAAGAAGGAGAGTGGAGGAAGAGAGGTCGGAGGATGAGAAGGAGTGGAGAGGAGAGGATATGAGGAGAAGGAGAGGAGAGGAGGAGGAGGAGAAGGAGAGGAGGAGGAAGAGAGGGAGGAGGAGAAGAAGTGGATAGGAGAGGAGGAGGAAAAGGAGAGGAGGAGGAGAGGGAATAAGTGAAGTGGGGGAAGAGAGGAGAGGAGAGAATTAGGAGGGGGAGAGGAGAAGGAGAAAGAGAAGGAATGGAAAGGAGCAGGAGGAGAGGAAAAGAGAGGAGAAGGAGAAGGAGAGGAAAGGAAAGGAAGAGATGAAGGAGGAGGAGGAGGAGAAGGAGAGTAGAAGGAGGAGGAGGAAAAGGAGTAGACAGGAGAGGAGGAGGAGAAGGAGAGGAGAGGATGAGGAGGAGAAGGAAAGGAGAGGATGAGGAGGAGAAGGAGAGGGAGGAGGAGGAGAAGGAGTGGACAGGAGAGGAGGAGGAGAAGGAGAGGAGAGGAGGAGAAAGAGTAGAAGGAGAGGAGAGGAGAGGGAGGAGGAGAAGGAGTGGCAGGAGAGGAGGAGAGAAGAGGAGAGGAAAGAACTAAACACTACATACATACTTGCTGACAGTCTGTTTAAACTGACTAATGCAGACACTCCTGTCTCTGTTAGGAGAGGGCCATAATCTTTCTTTTCTCTAAGCCATGCAGTGGCCTGTATAATCTGATCTCTCCCGCTACTTATGTCCAAATTTAGCACAACAGCTGTGTAACCACTTGCCTACCGGGCACTTTCACCCCCTTCCTGCCCAGGCCAATTTTCAGCTTTGAGCGCTGTCATACTTTGAATGACAATAGCGCAGTATAATAGCTGCTTCCCTGTCCGGATGACCCTTCCCCCCTCCCTGCTGTCTCTCGTCCTGCCACGGCTCTTTGAAACCAAGCCACACAGGATGAGAGGCGCGGCCCCTCTCACCTCTGCCACTATCTTGTCCCTATCTGGCGAGGCCGGAGGAGACAGGATAGCGAGGTTCACACCTCTCTGCGGAGAGGTGCGAACCTGCTGTGGAGATGAGAGGGATCACGGTGTCAGGCTGACACCGCATGATCCCTGTCATCCCCAGCACAGGCATGGGAAGTTCCCGCGCTTGCGGATGTCCCTGGACAAAGGTCGCGCTCACGAGAAGCGCAGCCCGTGTCCAGGGGGTGTGCCTTGTTGCCAGGCGACAAGGCTAGCCAGCTCCGGCCCGCCCCGGTTGCCAGGACGGCCGGCAAGCGTCCTGCATCAGCTTAAGAAGCTGGTGCCGGGCGCTCTGGTCATTCTCTCTTCCGCTGTGCAGCCATCAAGGGAGCCCATCAAGGGAGCCCAGCTGCGGTGGGACCCTCGTGGCTAACTCTGCATCAGACTCCCAAGGATATGGGGGGCCCCCGCACACCAGCTGCCTGAGACCCCAGCTAAGGGGAGATATCCTGCCAGCCGCCTGAGACCCCAGCTAGGTGGGAGATTGCCTGCCAGCCGTCTGAGATCCCAGCTAGGGGGGAGATTGCCTGCCAGCTGCCTGAGACCCCAAGCCTAGGGGGAGATTGCCTGCCAGCTGCCTGAGACCCCAAGCCCAGGGGGAGATTGCCTGCCAGCTGCCTGAGACCTCCAAGCTAAAGGAAGAGACCACTCGCCTACTCCGGACCCCCACAGGTACCTGTGTCCTACAATCTAATCCCTGTCTGATCCGTGAGCGTATGCTTTCCCCTGTTTTACCTGAACTGTTCCTGTGATGACCCCCTGCCCCCCTTGTTGGATTACAATCTGCTACAGAGACTTTTCCTTTGCCCTTGGTGCTGGACTACCAGTATTTTTGCCCCCTCCTTGCTGCACCCCTATTGACAAGGTCACCCTCCATGCAATCCCCCCATTGAGTGACCGTCATGTTTTGTCTCAATAAAGCTTTGTGCGTTTGCCATCTGCTCTTTGTGTTTAACACAAAGAGAGATTTATTTTGGTGGTAGTAAATCACCACTGGGTTTTTTTATTTTTGCACTATAAACAAAAAAAAGGCTAAATATTTTGAAAAAAAAAGTTTTTCTTTGTTTCTATTATAAAATTTTGCAAACAGGTAATTTTTCTCCTTCACTGATGTGCCTTGTTGAGGCTGCACTGATAGGAACTGATAGTTAGCACTGATGGGCACTGACAAGCAGAACTGATAGCCTGCACTGATGAGGCAGCACTTATGAGGCACTGGTGGGCACTGACTAGCAGCACTGACAGGCATAGATTGGCAGCACTGCTGGGCACTGATGTGTAGCACTATTGGGCACTGATGTGAAGCACTATTGGGCACTGATGGGCACTGTTGTGCACTGATGGGCAGCACTATTAGCCACTGATGGGCACTTCTGGAGCTGCACTTGTAATCAGTGCCCTGATTATCAGTGTAGATGTCTCCTTTCACAGTTGCCGGTTATCGGCAGTACTTTCCTCACACAGTGATAATGTGAGGAAAGTACTGCCAATAATCGACAGGTGTATGTACATGGTAATCAGCTGTGATCGGCTACAGCTGATCACGTGGTAAAAGGCCACTGTAATCGGCCCCTTACCATGTCAAGTGATCAGCTATGTCTAAAGGACACATCGATCACAGAGAACACCGAGTGCGCATCACTGGGAACACGTGGGGGGTGCGTTTTGGGAGGACGTCATGTGGCCCCCTCCCAGAACTGGACAATCGCACTGTAGCCGTCATTCGACTATAGCACGGTCCAGAAGTATTTAAAGGAAACCAGTTTTGGGAAAAACTCCAAAGATCTCTATCCTTTAGAAAGCCTTCAGAGCGCTAGTACTCTTGGAAGTTCACGTGTATACAGTATGTCTTGTCCTTCTGCCACTCTTCTCCTCACACTCCCCAGCAATTCTCAACCATCAAAACCACAGCTAGCACTTGCTGTGCACATATAGTAGGGTAGTAGCTGCTACAGCCACAAAATGGACTGTCTGACAAACTGTTTATAAACTTTCTTCACACAGGAGATACAAAGAAACATTTATAAACATTGTTCAGACATGAGATAGAGAGCTACAAAGTAACATTTATAAACATTGTTCAGACAGGAGATAGAGAGATACAAAGCAACATTGTTTACAAACATCGATCAGACAGGAGATAGAGAGATACAAAGTAATTTTGTTGCACTTGTAAAAAAAAAAGCAAAATATACCTGGTAACCTACCCTGTAAAAATAATTACATAGAATTCATGGAATTCATGGAAAAGGTCGCTTATGAGTGACAGTCCATGCAATCGCCAAGGGTCGGATACGACTGAATGGATATATATATATATATATATATATATATATATACAGTTATATATATATATATATATACAGTATACAGTTGTAAGAAAAAGTATGTGAACCCCTTGGGATTACGTGGAGTTTTGCATGAATTGGGCATAAAATGTGCTCTGAACCTCATCTAAGTCACAACAATAGAAGAACACAGTCTGCTGAACATAATACTACACAAACATTAGATGTTGCCATGGTTTAATTGCACATAACATGTAAACATTCACAGTGCAGGGAGGAAAAAGTATGTGAACCTTTGGACTTAATAACTGGTTGACCCTCCTTTGGCAGCAATAACCTCAACCAAACGTTTCCTGTAGTTGCAGATCAGACCTGCACAACGATCTGGAGTCATTTTGGACCACTCCTCTTCACAAAACTGTTTCAGTGTAGCAATATTCTTGGGATGTCTGGTGTGAATCGCTCTCTTAAGGTCATGCCACAGCATTTCTAACGGGTTGAGGTCAGGACTCTGACTGGGCCACTCCAGAAGGCGTATTCTGTGCTGTTGCAGCCATTGTTTTGTTGAATTACTTGTATGCTTTGGGTCATTGTCCTGTTGCATCACCCATCCTCTTTCTTGCAACTGTATATATATAAAATTGTGTTATCTTAATTAATGACAAGGCTATTGCCGACTCAATAAACCCATAGAAGAAGTGTGAGTGTACACATTGCTCTGGTCCATAGGCAGTGTACAGTTGTGAGAGCTGAACTGGTTAAAGAATTTGACTCTTTTGCACTGAATGTTAGAAAAAAAAAAAGTAAAACTTTTGCTTATCTGTATTTCAGACTACCTTCAGATTACCTTTTGAATCCATTTGACATTCATCATGTGCACTCAGTAAAACCTCCTCCAATATCCCTTTAAATGAAAATGCTCAGTGATAGAAGTGCCTGCAGACACAGCGTACAGCTCGTCATCTGCTGACAAAGAGACTAATAGGACAAGTCCAGGCACAGGGGACGCCGCTGCTATACATAGCCCCCGATTCAGCGACAGAAACACAACGATAAAGCAATATTCAAAATAAAATAGTTGATTTCCAAATGGGATAGGAGGGGCCTGATCAGTACAACTGATAGAAAAATTCTACTGGATCGTTTCATATCTGAAAACATTCATCTCCCCACAAAGACCAGACGGATGGCCCTTCTTCGCTGGATGGACATGGCCGTCAGGACTGAGCTCAGCCAGTAAGGGAAAAAAGGTGAATCAAAACTTTCTTTATCTTCCTATAACATAACTTTATTGTGTTACATTATAATTTACTAATCTGAAACTTAAAGGAGCACTACACCCAAACTAAAAGAGGTACCAAAGCTGCTGCATGTGAAATAACAACTTATAACATTCACAGCTGGTAAGGAACGAGCTCTCATTAGTTAGTACTGTTGTTAGCTACCATGTTAGACTACAGGAGGCCAAAAAAGAGGATGGCTGATGGATTCCATCCTTAGGATTATCAGAGAGGACTTCAGATGCTTTCTAACAAATACTGTCCAGAGAACTGGAAGAGTGTGCAAGCAAGTCAACATATTGGAGGGTTAATGTAAAGGACAGACTTAGTGTGAGAGGGTGATGCTTGGGGATGGAGAAGAGACATAGGAAAGGTGAACTTAAGGATGGAGTAGAGATATAGGGAAGGTGAACTTAGGGATGGAGTAGAGACATAGGGAAGGTGAACTTAAGGATGGAGTAGAGACACAGAGAAGGTGAACTTAGGGATGGAGTAGAGACACAGGGAAGGTGAACTTAAGGATGGAGTAGAGACACAGAGAAGGTGAACTTAGGGATGGAGTAGAGACACAGGGAAGGTGAACTTAGGGATGGAGTAGAGATATAGGGAAGGTGAACCTAGGGATGGAGTAGAGACACAGAGAAGGTGAACTTAGGGATGGAGTAGAGATATAGGGAAGGTGAACTTAGGGATGGAGTAGAGACACAGGGAAGGTGAACTTAAGGATGGAGTAGAGACACAGAGAAGGTGAACTTAGGGATGGAGTAGAGACACAGGGAAGGTGAACTTAGGGATGGAGTAGAGATATAGGGAAGGTGAACTTAGGGATGGAGTAGAGACACAGAGAAGGTGAACTTAGGGATGGAGTAGAGATATAGGGAAGGTGAACTTAGGGATGGAGTAGAGACACAGAGAAGGTGAACTTAGGGATGGAGTAGAGACACAGGGAAGGTGAACTTAGGGATGGAGTAGAGACACAGGGAAGGTTAACTTAGGGATGGAGTAGAGACACAGGGAAGGTGAACTTAAGGATGGAGTAGAGACACAGGGAAGGTGAACTTAGGGATGGAGTAGAGACACAGGGAAGGTGAACTTAAGTGAACCTAGGGATAGAGTTAGAGATGTAGAGAAGGTGAACTTGGGGATGGAGTAGAGACATAGGGCAGGTGAACTTAGGGACAGAGTTAGAGATGTAGAAAAGGTGAACTTGGGGATGGAGTAGAGGCATTGGGAAGGCAAACTTAGGGATGGAGTTAGAGATAAATAGAAGATTAACGTCTTCCTCCATAAGGACTAGAATCTAGATAACATCACACTATCATTTTATTGAGGACATATACTACATTTTCATTCTAACATTTAGCTGAAGCGATTTTGGATACAATTTCATATCCTTGTTGTTCATATTTTGATCATAATATTCCTAATAGATGTGATCCTTATTCTATTGGCTGGCTAATGCGTATCACTTGTGGTTTCCTGCAACCTCAATGAGCGATTAGCAACATAGTTTTGTGAATGAAATGCATTGCAGATATAATGTACAAACAGAGAGACTTAGGACCTTTTTTTGTTTCAGTGATCATTTTAAAGTGGAACTCTAGGTATAATTACAGTCATGGCCGAAATTGTTGGCACCCTTGATATTTCTCCAGGAAATCATGTATTTCTCACGAAACGTATTGCATTAACACATGTTTTGCTATACACATGTTTATTCCCTTTGTGTGTATTGGGACAAAACAAAAAAAGGGAGGAAAGAAAGCAAATTCGACATAATGTCACACAAACCTCCAAAAATGGGCTGGACAAAAGTATTGGCACCCTTTCACAACTGCGGATAAATAAGAATGTTACAAGCATGTGATGCTCCTGTAAACTCACCTGGGGCAAGTAACAGGTGTGGGCAATATAGAAATCACACCTGAAAGCAGATAAAAAGGAGAGACGTTCACTTAACCTTTGCATTGTGTGTCTGTCTGTGCCACACTAAGCATGGACAACAGAAAGAGGAGACGAGAACTGTCTGAGGACCTGAGAACCAAAATTGTGGCAAAATATCAACAATCTCAAGGTTACAAGTCCATCTCCAGAGAACTAGATTTGCCTTTGTCCACAGTGCGCAACATTATCAAGAAGTTTGCAACCCATGGCACTGTAGCTAATCTCCCTGGTCGTGGACGGATGAGGAAAATTGATGAAAGATTGCAACGCAGAATAGTCCGGATGGTGGATAAGCAGCCCCAAACATGTTCCAAAGACATTCAAGCTGTCCTGCAGGCTCAGGGAGCATCAGTGTCAGCGCGAACTATCCGTCGACATTTAAATGAAATGAAACGCTATGGCAGGAGACCCAGGAGGACCCCACTGCTGACACAGAGACATAAAAAAGCAAGACTACAGTTTGCCAAAATGTACTTGAGTAAGCCAAAAGCCTTCTGGGAAAACGTCTTGTGGACAGATGAGACCAAGATAGAGCTTTTCGGTAAAGCACATCATTCTACTGTTTACCGAAAACGGAATGAGGCCTACAAAGAACAAAACACAGTACCTACGGTAAAATATGGTGGAGGTTCAATGATGTTTTGGGGTTGTTTTGCTGCCTCTGGCACTGGGTGCCTTGACTGTGTGCAAGGCATCATGAAATCTGAGGATTACCAAAGGATTTTGGGTCGCACTGTAGGGCCCAGTGTCAGAAAGCTGGGTTTGCGTCCAAGATCCTGGGTCTTCCAGCAGGACAATGACCCCAAACATACGTCAAAAAGCACTCAGAAATGGATGGCAAAGAAGCGCTGGAGAGTTCTGAAGTGGCCAGCAATGAGCCCAGATCTAAATCCCATTGAACACCTGTGGAGAGATCTTAAAATTGCTGTTGGGAAAAGGTGTCCTTCCAATAAGAGAGACCTGGAGCTGTTTGCAAAGGAAGAGTGGTCCAAAATTCCGGGTGAGAGGTGTCAGAAGCTTATTGATGGTTATAGGAAGCGACTGATTTCAGTTATGTTTTCCAAAGGGTGTGCAACCAAATATTAAGTTAAGGGTGCCAATACTTTTGTCCAGCCCATTTTTGGGGTTTTGTGTGACATTATGTCATATTTGCTTTTCTGCCTCTGTTTTATATTTGTTCCAATACATACAAAGGGAATAAACATGTGTATAGCAAAACATGTGTTAATGCAATACCTTTTTTGTGTGAAATACTTGATTTTCAGGAAAAATATCAAGGGTGCCAACAATTTCGGCCATGACTGTATATATATATGCTGTATATATAAGCAGTTACATTATTGGGCCAAGCTGGCCAGGAAAAGTGCCCGTTTAATAGTTGAGCTACACCAAATTAGGGGCCAGGGGTGTTTTTATTCACATAGTTCAAACCTTCTTTTACAAAATAAAAACATGAGCTTGTAATTGCTCAAATATGTTAGCTGGGGTTGGGATTTAATTTGTTTGTCTTTTGCTTAAAGTGTATCCATATCCATTCTATTCTAGTTTTAGATGTGTGGAGGGATTAGAACCTTTGTAGGGTTTTACTGCTATCCAGGGCTCTGTTAGAGAGATTTCCCCTCACTTCCTGTTCCGATGCTACACTTTATCCAGACAGAAAGTGAGGGAAACTCTCCAGCAGCAACAAAGGCAGAATTTAAAATAGTTTTTTTTTTAATTCAGTAGGTGAATGCAAGAACCCCTGTCGGCTTTTTATTGTTGATGGTTTCCCTGTTGCAATTTTTCTGTCACTTCCTGTCTGGTAAAAAAATAAGGTGTCACAAAGACAGGAAGTGGGGGTAAATGTCTATAATGGAGCTTCAGAGAGCAGTAAGGCTCCGTTCACACTAGTAAGATTTCAAATGTGACTTGAGTCTCACAGACTCGCATGACAATGGAAATCACATTAGTTTCAATGGCGCCCGTTCGCATCAATGAAACTCAGTATGATGCTTTATTGGAAAAGGTTCCGTTGGTGCAATTCCAGCATGATTTTGGACCCATAAAATAAACCTTAGAGAATTTGCATCCAAGTTGCACTACAATTGCACTGAAATGGCTACAGATATTATTTAAAGGCAATTTTAATCTATTCGTCCATCTAAGACTACCCTGTCCATAGAGTCCACAATTTCCCTACACAGGAAATAGAAAGTGGAAAAATAACAGATCAACCGAGAGGCTTAATAACCCATATGGAAGAAAAATATATTTGAAATGTAAAAATATTCTTCCCAAATATATTGACATATATTTGAAATGCTACAATTTTCACCATATTCAATATATTTATATTCAATATATTTATATACATATATATATATATATATATATATATATATACTGCATGTTGAAATGCATTTTTTACATATTACAATATGTGAAAAATATTTTTAAAAATATATTTTTAAATATATTCTTCAGATTTTTTTTTACATGTGAAAATGTAATTTTAACATATATTTTTACATATATTTGTAAATGCATTCAAAAAATGTAGATTTGTATTTTTAAAGACATACAGTACATTTGAAATGTATTTTAAGAAATACTTTTCAAATATTTTGTAATAAAAATGCATTTCAACATGCAGTATATATAAATATATATATATATATATATATATATATATGTATTTATTGAAAAATATTTTGAAATATATTGAATACGGCCAAAATTGTAGCATATCAAATATATGTCAATATATTTGGAAATAATATTTTTAAAATATATTTCAAATATATTTCTCTTCCATGTGGGAAGTAATACAACTATGTTATAGGGGGACTAAGGAAATTTGAATTTAATAAAAAAATGGATATCATTTTTTATTTTGCCCAGAGTTCCACTTTACGTAAACCAGTCATGAGGAGAATACAGAGGCTGTGCTCAGTATTTTGAGTCAATGAGCTGAAACAAGAATGCAAAACAGGAAAGGAAAGGGAACTCAGAAATGCTTCCATACTGCCTCTTTGCCGGTGACTCAAAGTATGGAAGCCAACATAGCATTCAGCATTCACAGAAGGAGAGGTCAGCAATTACAGTCCACCATATTCCTCTGAATATGGCTTTAAAAGCCATAAAAACTCATCCTCCTGCCGGCAGGTGTGTGTTCAGCAGCAGGAAAAATGACAATTAATCTTCCTGGCAGGGACTGAGCTGTCTGTGCAGATCTCCCGGCTTACACCAGAGATAGACAATGCAGAATAACCAGTAACAGGAGACTCCAGGCAGTTTCAAGCCATGAAATACTTCTCTAGGTAAAGAATATATTCGTGGTATACTGACGTCACATGTGCTTTGGGTGTAGAATGCTAATTTAAAGGTTGGTCCACCCAAACGTGATATTTTATGTGAAGGTAGATTTTGTTTAAGTCACCTGGGGCAACTCTTTTTTGAAAATAAACATTTACCCAGGAGTTTGTCTTTAAGGCATATGTAGGTGTATGTGCAAAATCAATTTATCCTCAACTGCTTCATTGGGTCGTGGCTGACTTATGGAAACAGCATTCTATGTGGTTTAGGTTTCATTTTAGTGGGTTTAGTGGGTTTTATTCCTGGATGGGGGGGATTCTCGGTAAAAAAACAGTTGGCCACTAAAGGGGAAATCTTTATTCAATTTAATGTGTAATATGGTACTAATAAAATGCACTGTAGCACTGTAAATTGCATATTAAAGTAGAACTATACGCAATTTTTTTTCCATTTTGGATAGAGTAAGAGAGGGTTATAACACCGGTGAGATTTTTTTTTGCCATCTGTGCTCCATTGGGGAGATTTACCTTCACATCATCTTCCATAGCCAAAGCAGGAAATGAGAGGAAATTCCTGCAAATGAAGGGAATCCCTTGGGGTCCCCTAAGTTACTAGAACTAGTGTCCCCATTAGAAGATTTCTGCTCTATTACTTTTCTGGTGACAACTCAAAATTTGTGATTTTCTTTTACTCACTTTTGATGGTAAACAGGACAATGGCACCAACAGCAAAAAACCTAATAGATGATCTAATCAATCTCCACTCTATCCAAAACTAGAAAAAAAAGTTTTGCCTTTAGTTATACTTTAACCCCTTGGCGCCGGTTTTCAGAAGCCGGGAGGCAGGGCGGGGTTTTAGGGTCATGTGACCGCCGTGATTCGCCGTCACGGTGGTCACATGATCAGAAAAGGAAACAATCGAAAGAGGAGATCAGGACCTTTCAGTGAGTACCAGACATGAGTGTTGGGAGCACGCAGGGCGCACGCTCTCAGCACATATGTTTTTCTTAATTGCACACAAATGTGCAGCCGCTTGGCGTCAAGGCCCAGACGCCGGGAGGCCACACATTTGCGTGCAGCAGGCACCAAGAGGTTAAATAACAAAAAAATCTTCAAAGAAAGTATTAAAATAATTGTTTCAAATATGTGCTAATAACACAGGCTCCATTTACATTATAGGGGGGGGGGGGTAGTTGACTCATTCTGTTATGAAGACAAGAAGGAATATTCTGGAAATGACCATTAACATGCAGATTTATATCTAGTACTAATAATTTAGAACACGTCCATTGGAGTCCAATGGATATTAATACAAATTCTTGTTTTCCAGGTTGAGTGACAATCCAGATAAACATTATGGATCCAGACCAAGAAGACTTTCATCAAAACTATCTTCTTCAGGAAGACATCCATAGCAAGGGGGAAATCAGTCAGGAAGAGAACATGAAGGAAGGCTTAAAGAATAGTAAACAGAAGAAAGAAGACGCCAATATGAAAGCCTTTAGTCAAGATGAGAATACCCAGCAAGATGAAGAGAACACCACTGAGATAAATGGCATTGATCAAGAGGATAAGAATGCCAAGCAAGAAAACCCTCATCATGAAAACATCAACCTAGAGGAGGAAAACTTTAGTCTAATGGAGCACACTGATAAAGAGGAAGAGGACATCAAACAAGAAGAGCAGCTCAAAAATAATGAGAACATCATGAATCAGGAAAGAGAAGTCAGCAATAAAGAGGAGTTGATTATCAATCAAGAAGAGTTGCTCAACAATAAAGAGGAGGAGATCATCAATCAAGAAACAAAGGCCAACAATAAAGAGGAAAAAATCATCAGCCAAGGGGAGGAGGTTAATAATAAAGAGAAGGGGATCATTAATCAAGAAGAGGAGGTCAACAACGAAGAGGGAAAGGTCATCAATCAAGAAGAGGAGGTCAACAATAAAGAGGAGGAGTCTGTCAACCAAGAAATATATGTCAACAATAAGGAGGAGGAAATAATCAATCAAGAAGAGGAGGGTAGCTATAAGAAGGAGGAGCTCGTTAATCAAGAGGAGGAGGTCAATAATAAAGAGGAAAAGATTGTCAATCAAGAAATAGAGCTCAACAATAAAGAGGAGGAAATCATCAACCAAGAAATAATTAATGTGAACAATAAAGAAGAGGAGATCATCAATCAAGAAAAGAAGATTAACAATAAAGAGGAGGAGCTTATTAATCAAGAAGAGGAGGTCAACAGTAAAGAGGAAGAAACAATCAATCAGGAAAAGAGGACTGACAATAAAGAGGAAGATATTATAAATCAGGAAAAGGAGGTCAACAATAAAGAGGAGATGAACATCTATCAAGAAAGTTTGGTTAACGATAAAGAGAAGGAGATTTTGAAAGAAGAGCTCAATAATAAAGAGAAAGAAAACGCTGAAGAAGAGGAGCTCAACAATAAAAATCAGAAGATAGTTCATAAGGATGAGGGAAATGTCAATCTAGAGGAAAATATATTCAGTTATGAGAAAGGAAAAAGTCAGCAGGACCTCAACCAAGAGAGGAAGACCAATGATGAAGCAAAGATTATTCACGAAGAAGATATAACCACTCATGAAGAACAGGACATCACCCAACAAAATATCAGTCTAGAAGCAGAAAGCATAAGTCAAGAGGAGGAGAACACTGCCAAGAACAACAATGCAGAACATGACATTAACTTAGGAAAAGAAGATCAAGAGAAGGAAAACCTCAATCAAGAGAACATCAATCAAGAGGGGGAAATCATCCATAACAAGGAGGAGGGCATTAATGAACAGAATGCAGAACCATCAATATTAAATCAAGAAAATATTTATCCAGAGCAGGAGAAGATCAGCCATGAACAGCTGATAACCAATCATGAAGTGGATAAAGAATTTGATCAACAGAACATCAATCAAGAGGAGGAGAACCTAATTCAAGAAGAGAAGAACACCAGTCATGAGGAAGAGGTAGCCAATCACAAGGAAGAAAGCATTGGTGAACAAAACATTAGTCAAGAAGATGACTCCACAGTTCAGGAGGAGGTGAACATTAAACAAGAGGAAAGCTTTAGTGAAGCGAAGGAGAACATTACTAACATAAACAAAAACTTCAACCAAGAGGACAATACAAGTCAAAAAAAGGAGACCGTTATTCAGGAAGAGAACTTTAAAGATGAAATTGATAATATAATTCAAGAAGAGAACATAAAGAACAAGACACAGAACCTCATTCAAGAGAATGGGAGCTTCAATAAGGACCACACCAGTCAAAAAGATGAAAGTACAAGTATGCAAAATGGGAATGCCAATAAGGAGGATGCTGAGCCAGAGGCAGTCACCCCTCATGAAAAAGAGTACACCATTCAAGAGAAGGAGAACACCAATGAAGATGAGAGAATCAATCAAGAAAAGGAGAACAGCAGCCCAGAAAAAGAGGACATCATTGAAGAAGAAAATACCAGAGAAGAGGAGAACATTAGTAAAGAAACCCTCAATCAAGAGGAGAATATCATCCAAGATAAAGTGGAGAAAATCACTGAAGGTGAAATGGATAAACTAGAAGATGAAATAACAAAAAACATGCAAAGCACAGATATTCCAGCATTGGAATCTGCTTCTGAAGGCTTCCAGGACCAACATCAGGAGACAAAGTTGGACATTTCACAATCATCAGACCTAGAAGAATATTTCTGGGGTCGTAAGTATAATATAATATTCTCTTTCTGAGCTGTCTTAATGATTTTTTCTATGCTGTATATTTTCTGATGATAGAATATAATACATTTCCTGTATCCTCTCTTCTGATGATGTCAGATAGGACGGTAGCAAGTGGCATTGGTGACTTTTAATACACAAATGCATTTCCTACAGATAATGGGACCAGTTACAGGAGCTCTTTCTGAAATGGAGACAGCGTTAGTAGGAACAAGGGGTGGGGTGAGACCGTCTCCATATTAGTGGATCTTGTGTAACTGAAAGTACTGTATATCTAAAGCCTGTCTGTTTTCCCTTGCTTTTTGTGTCCCCACTAGAGAGATTCACCCTCTATGTGCTCTGGTGACTCTTGTCATTGGGACACAAAGTAATCAGAGATCCAAGGTTTTATAGTTGTCACTAGAACAAGAAAGGGTTAGAAATCTTCCAATGGGCAGGGCTGATGCTACCATTAGTCAAACTAGGCAGCTGCCTAGGGCACCACGGCTGCTGGTTTCCCTACTCTCCACCATGGCTGGATCTAGGGGAGTGTTGGGGTAGGCTATGCCCCCCAAGACCAGTCTTTCCATGGATGCTGTTCCTGGTCCCTGGGTCCCTTCCCCCATCCCTGCACTTATGGCTGGGACAAGGGGAGAACAGCCTGGAGCAGTGAATCCTGTAAAGGAGAAATGACAGAAAGAGGTGGGAGGTGCAGGCTGTGCTCTCCTCTCCTGTTTGTGGAGTAGATGACACAGAACTGTACACAATGAAGGGGAGGCATAACAATCATTTGTGCTGGGATGAGAGATTTGTGCAGGAGGGGGGATGAGGACTCTTTGCTGGGAAGGGTAATGGGGATGATGATGGGGGGATTTGGGGATTTGTGCTAGGAAAATGAATCTGGAGACATGTGCTAGGAGTAGGAGAGAGGTTTGGGGGGGAGGGGGGGTTGCGAGGGATTTGTGCTAAAAGGAGGGAGGGGGAATATGGGGATTTGTGCTAATAGGAGGGGGGATTTGGGTAAGGTGGAAGGATTATATGATGGAAAGGGTAATTTGGAAAGGTTTTAGCTAGAGGAGGGGTTTGGGGGAATTTGACCTAGATGGGGTGATTGAAGGGGGGATTTGTGTAAGGAGAGGGGAATGGGGGGAGGGGATTGAGGGAATTTGTGTTAGGAGAGAGGACTGGGGGGGAAGTTGTGTTAGGAGGAAGGATTTTGGGGGGATTTCTGCTTTGAAGAAGGGATTGGGGGAACCTGCTCTAGGAGGAGGGATTGTGGGGGGGTTGTGTTAGGAGAGGGGATTGGGGGGTTGTGCTAGAAAGGAGGATTTTTTATGTCTTTCGAGTGTGGGAGGAAACCAGAGTACCCAGAGGAAACCCACGCAGGCACAGGGAGAACACACAAACTCCAGAAAGGTAGTGCCGTGGTTCAGATTCAAACCAACGACCCTAGTACTGCCAAGCAGAAGTGTTGACCATTTAGCCACTGTTTATGAGCTTTTGTTCATTATGGGCTTTTGAGAAGATAGATGACGGAGGTTGTAATGTGTGGTATTGATTCTTTTTGATGTTTTACCTTTGATAAATGTCATTTGTAGTTACTTATATTGTTACGTGGTTTATTGATGAACTCATCAGCACTGCACAATATTTTTGAATATATGATAACACATTGCTGCTCACCATGAAAGATAATAATTCAAACAAGGTTGTGTAGAGACTTAGGCCATTCACTGTGTGAATTTCGACCGGTTCCAGAGAAAACAAATGAAAATTGCTTCCCTCCTGCACCACATCCTTGGGTTTTTTTCTTTGAGATTGCAACCTGAGCAAAAAAAATTATCAGTGTCTGGCCGGCCTTAGGAAGTGAGCTGGTGGAAATGTCTTTACATTTCTTTAAATAGACAGCATAGCGATTTACTTTCTGGAAATTAAAGCATTTCTCAAGGCTCTGCTTTTTTAATGTAAAATATCAAATGTTATATTTACCTGCTCTGTGCTAGGTGTGATTTTGCACAGAGTGGCCTCAAACCTCTTCTTCTGGGGACCCCCGCCAGCTCTCTAGGCTCCTCATCTTCTGTATTTGTCCCATAGCAAGTGCTTACTATGTAGGTTGATGTGCAGGATCGATCCCAAGCCAGGTTGTGTGCATCTATTGACACACAAAGAGCAGCTCAGCTCCGCCCCCCCCCCACCCCATTCCGTCCTCACAGGATTTAATTGACAGTAGTAGGAGCGATGCTGCTGTTGGGCACAGTGCTGGATCGAAGGAGGAGGAAGGGGGGGGGGCTGATTCTGGAAGGTTTTTTACCTTAATGCTTAGAATGCATTATGGTATAAAACCCTTAGCCTTTAGCAGGGGCGGACTGACCATTTGGAAACTTGGGCACTGCCCGAGGGCCTGGGGTCCGTAGGGGGCCCCATGAGATGCCCCTGGTACCTTTTTCATAGGCTTTTTTGAGTTTGGGCAAGGACACAGGGGCCCCATGATCCCCTATTGCCCGGGTGCCCCATGAGTTGTCAGTCCGCCCCTGGCCTTTAGAACCACTTTAAGTAAATTTGGATATAATGTGGAATACTGATTTATATAATACATATTTTTCTCTTTTATAGCTAAAATTAAAAGTTATGACGACAAACTAAGGGAATTAAACCTGGTGAGGTTCCGAACATCAAAGCTCAGTCTTATGGAAGTTCTGGAGATTAGCCAAGAGGATCTACGGAACACTGTCCCTCAGAAGACAGAGGATGTACCCTGGCAATTCCTACAGAGCCTCATGGCCCTAAATAGTACTGCAAGAAACACACGGCTTAATCAGCCACTATGTACAAAATCAAACACAATGCAAGATGAAGATATGGATTTCATGGATGATATAGACATATCAACTTCTATTCATCCTCTGGATGTTATCTGCCTTCTTCTGAATTGTTCAGATAGTTTTCTGCAACAAGAGATTGTGACTAAAATGTCCATGTGCCAGTTCGCACTCCCTCTTCTGATCCCTGCTGGGGAAGGATTTCATATAACTTTAATGTTGTGGGCAATGAGAGATATAGTGAAGAGATGGAGACCCCAATCATTAGCAAACGTTAAAGGATGCAAGGAAGACAACTTGGTCAATATACCCATGCCTGTTTTCTCCTTTGCTAGACTGGGAAGGTGTAATCTTTCAAAATCCAGAATTCTAAATCATATCCTAAGTCCAGTCCAACAACACCATGATTTTTTTGTCCATCAGAACATGGAAGGGGCAAATATTGTAAGGGAAGTCTCTGATGGTTTGGTGGAAATCTCGTGGTTCTTTCCCGGAGGAAGCGAACTCTTGGACCTGTTTCCAGATCCAGTCGCGGTGACAAATCTCCGGGGTGATCTGGAATCTAACTGGACTCAATTCAATTTTCTAACAAAAGTATCCTCAGCTGTGTTCATATTTATTGAGACTATGGATGATCAAAACTATAGCATTTTATCCAACATTGAAGAATCAGACACAAACTACTTCATAATTCTTGCTCCTTCTTCTAGATGTATAAGCGTGGAGACCCAGAACCACATAAAGATGTTATACCCCATCTTGAAAATCAACAGAAAAAATGTTCTGGTGAAGAACAACTCGGTTAATGATGCAGAACTGGTAAAGAAACTGCAGCTAATTATCTTAGATTCAATTAAGTCTTCCCCTTATTACATCACCCTGGAGGAGATGTCTCACATAGCCGCAGATCTAGGCATATGCATTGATGAAGGTTCAGAAGAACATCAAAATACAAGGACACTTGCACTGGAAATTACTAAGAGTGTGAAAGATGTTGTGCAGTACAAGAATGAAACAATGGTACTACAAGGAGAACATTGGAAACAGCTGGCCAAAATTGAAAAGGAAATGTGTCGAATGAAAGGACTTGGCAGTGACAATGCAGAGGATTACAGAGCAAAGCTAGTAAAGAAGTGTGCTGGCTTTAGGAGGCAACAAAGTGAGTGCAGTATGCCTGATGGAATACTCACATTTATAGCTGCACTCAACAACCTATCACGTATTGAGAAACGTTATTTTTTGAAGTGGATGAAGCTCTACCTTGATTCAGTCACTAGAAATCATCTTTCAGCCCTCCAAGCTGAGTACAAGGAGCAATACTATAAAGTGAACCCCAATGTGGACAGGCTGAAAGAACTTGATCAAATCATTATGAACAGCTCACTAGGAGTGGAACATTTCATTCGAGAAGTTGGCCAGTTTTATGAAGCTGAACACTTCCTAGCAAATGATTGTACAAGTGATCAAAAGCTACATAATCTTCCAAGTATTGCTGCTGATCTGTTGTTGGATGGGTTCCCATTGGAGCTAATTGATGGAGATGGGTCAAACATCCCCATGCAGTGGATAACTGATGTCCTAGCTGAGTTGGACACCAAGACAGGGGGGCAATGCAGAATGAAAGTGATAACTGTACTGGGAGTGCAAAGTACGGGGAAATCCACCCTTCTCAACACCATGTTTGGTCTGCAGTTCCCGGTGGCCAGTGGACGATGCACACGAGGGGCCTTCATGACTCTTCTAAAAGTGAAAAACAATTTACTAGATGGGCTCGGGTGTGAGTTCATTCTGGTAATTGACACCGAGGGGCTGAAAGCTCCTGAGTTGGCTTCTGTTGAAGAAAGTTACGAGCATGACAACGAGTTAGCAACCTTTGTAGTTGGGTTGAGTGACATTACTATAATTAACCTGGCCATGGAAAATACAGGAGAAATTAAAGATATTTTGCAGATAGTGGTCCATGCATTTCTGAGGATGAAAGAATTAGGTAAGAAGCCCAACTGCCAGTTTGTTCACCAAAACGTTAGCGATGTGTCTGCCCATGAGAAGAACATGAGAGACAGGCAGAAACTTCTGGAACAGTTAGATGAAATGACCAAAGTAGCTTCTAGAATGGAAGAAAAAAGTAGCATGACCAAGTTTTCAGATGTTATGGACTATGATCTTGAGAAGCACAGCTGGTATATTCCAGGATTTTGGCACGGAGTTCCACCAATGGCTTCGGTAAATACAGGGTACAGCGAAAACATTATTGAACTAAAGAGGCAGCTGTTTGAAACTATGAAAAAACAGCTCGAGTCCAGAAATCCTCAGAGCATATCTGATTTTATCAAATGGATAAAAAGTTTGTGGAACGCGGTGAAGTATGAAAATTTTATTTTTAGCTTCAGAAACAGCCTGGTGGCCGATGCCTACAATCAACTATCAATAAAATATTCAGAACTGGAGTGGAATTTCCGTAAGAGAATGCACACATGGATTAATGAGGCAGAAAATGAGATCCTCAATCAGCCAGCTTCAGAACTTGAAAGTGAAATTTGGGCTGGCATAAAAGAGGACATGCATCAAGTATTACAAGAAGAAGAGAAAGTCATGCTGGAAGCTCTAGAAGAATATTTTGAGAGTGGGAACAAATATGTGCACCTTGTAGAGAGATACAGGGAAGACTTCTTTAGGAGTGCAGCAACACTTAAGAATGAAGTTGAAGACAATTTACCCATCAAATGTGAAGAAGCTATCCGCATACAGAAAGGGAAGCATGAGATACAGTTTGTTCAGAACAGCTATTTGAGGACCATTGAAGAGAAAGCCACAAGCCTCTTGGACAACTGCAAGAACGTAAAGCATCAGCTTAGCGATGAGGAACTAAAATCTGAGTTTGAGGTTATGTGGAATAAAACAATATCTGGATTACAGTTTGGCAGCTTAAAAAATCACAACGTCAGCCAAGAAATGATTGACCAACTCAGGAAAGACATGAGGCACAAAGCAGGTTACATCAATGAGAAGTTGAATGAAGTCAAAAGTCTAGACGGTTACGGGCAAAATGGACTGGACTTGGATAAGAAATATACTCAAAGCAGATGGTATGAGAACATGCCAGAAGTGAATAATGAGGACTACTGGAATAAGGTGAGCAGCCTTGTAACTTCTTTGAAAGAGCAGTGCAATTGCTACGTAACAGAGCAAGTCAACACAATGAAAGATTACGACCAAACATACTGCCAAGAACTTCTAAATTTTGTTAACGAAAGACTCAATGAGGAGGATGTCAGGAGTCTTCATCTCACGCCATTGTTCGAGCTGGATCTGAAGCTTCTACTACTGGGTCAAGCTGCCCCAGTCTTCCAGAAGAAGCACAATATTTTTTTTCAGGAAAATAATATGAAGTCCTACCTTGATAAAATAAAACCTCAGTACTTCTCCACATTTAAGAACGTCTACCAAGAAAAGGATGAGTCTAAAGCCAGAGCCCAGAAATTTTATGAGGCGTGCCTAAAGCCAGCTCTTTCGGACTATGTGTACAAACATTTGGGTGGTGAAATTGTGAACGACATACTGACCAGCAAAGATTCAATCAGGTACAGCAGTAGAACCTTCTTCCAATACACTTTGCTCAAAGAGCTTTTGGAAGACCACGATTTCACTCGTTACATAAAATACAACAACCAATACGAGACCTTTGTAAAAAACTGGATTGTCAAATTTATCACCAATAAATACAAGGATTCCACCTCCCTGGAAACATTAAAGTCAAATATTCTTGCAAGAATCTTGAGAAAGGTAAGACAAGCCCTCAAAGATCCAAGAGTACGAGAAACCTCTAATGTTTCCCAGTGTTTAAAAACATTTTGCACAATATTAAAGAAAGATTTGGTCATTGTGCAGAACGAGATGAAAGTGATTACATTTCAAAACAACGCAAGTCCTGTCCAGTTTTCAGCTGACATTGAAGAGTTCCTGGAAGGTGTTGAGAAAGAAATGATCACCGAAATCAAACATTTTACTATTGAATACGTGATGAACAAGAAAACCTTTAAACCACAAGATGTATTGTTTAGGAAGATCTTTGGGTGCGGTAATCAGTGTCCATTCTGTAAAGCCCCCTGTGAGGCCGGAGCCGCTAATCACAAGGAGCACTTTGCATCAGTCCATCGGCCTCAAGGTTTAGGAACGTACCGCTATACAGAATCCAAAACGCTCTCACATTCAATATGTACCACCGACGTGGTTGGAAATACAACGTTTCTAAATTCAGACACTGACTGGAAGCCATGCCTTTACAAAGAATACCGCAAAATTTATCCCGACTGGACAATACAGCCCGATGCCACCATTGGATCCTCCAATTACTGGAAATATGTCTTCAAGGAGTTTAATAAACAGTTTTCAGATTACTACAATGCTAAACCAGCTGGCCTACCAGAGGACTGGTATGTTATCACCAAAGAACAGGCTCTTCAAAATCTA
This sequence comes from Staurois parvus, assembly GCF_062004578.1. Classification (NCBI taxonomy): domain Eukaryota; kingdom Metazoa; phylum Chordata; class Amphibia; order Anura; family Ranidae; genus Staurois; species Staurois parvus. Next base: position 29,217 of record NW_028320995.1, read on the forward strand.
AAGGAATCTTTCAACATGAACTAAATGGCAAGGTATTATCTGATTGTACATTCCAATCAAACAGGACGAATAACAAGGGAATTAGTAAAAAGATAGAGCCTACCAGGACATTTCTTTTTCATCCTGGCAATTCTTGAGTGCACAGGTCAATCTGGACTGTAAGATTTTGTGGTTGCTGGTGGCCTGGTACTCTGGGAACACCTAATGTAAAATATATGCTTGTGCAGGCGAAAAATTCCAAGCTCTTCCATCAGTCTCACTACAAGCTAATTACCAGTCAATCAAAGAGAAATAATTCATACCCTACCAATACCCAACCACACTCTACAGTAGAAGAATGACGTATTTAGGAGAAAGTGGCAAGAGGCTGCAGTCCCTGACTCTGGAAGCCGTGAAAGCCTTGCTTAGACCAGCTGGATAAAACTACATACAATTCAAATTTATTGAGCACATGGGCAGAAAATGTGAAGTGTGTGGAAAAATGCCTACAACCACCATGAACACCATGAAAAATGCCTACAACCACCATGAACACCATGAAAAATGCCTACAACCACCATGAGCACCATGAAAAATTCCTACAACCACCATGAACACCATGAAAAATGCCTACAACCACCATGAGCACCATGAAAAATGCCTACAACTACCATGAACACTGTGAACAATTCCAAGATGTTTTAAATTCTTTGTATGTGACATACTAAAAGTAGTGGTTGCACACTGCTCAAACCCATCGCTCATTGTGCGACCACAAATAAATTCCCTGTTTTTTGTAGGCTTAAACATACAAAAGTGAGTGGGAAAATCCAAAACTTTGAGGAGCAAAGGAGTTCAGAGACAAGGCAGGAGGATCTTGCTGTTGGGTTTTCTGAGACATAATGGAAGCCTAAATTTAAAAAAAAATCACTTTTGGGTGGACTGATCCACCGGATTATTTCATTTATCAAACTCTATTAAATATCATGCTGTGTAACACTGTGAGTGAGGTCGGACAATGGCAGCTTCCGGCAGATAGGGATTTAGCTATTGAGGGCCCACTTGAAGGACATTTAGTTCTTTTCTCATTATGAGCTACAGCAATGCCTACAATCAACGATGCAGCTGAGAGACCGAAGAAGAGAGCAACTGGAGGATAGAAAGGTGGACAAAACTGCATCATACATAACGGCTGTTATTACTGTAACCAATGAAAGCAGGACAATGTCTAGAATGATGTTTTCTGAAGACTTTGTAGAGTCATATCCCCTTTAATGACAATCCATTCCAAAAAGGCGTATTTAAGTTGTTGGATACATTCACCTTCTTCCAGTCTAAGCTGCACGGGGCCCGTAAGATGCCGATACCAAGTCAAATTCTGGTACTTGAAGTGTTTGAAAAAGAAAAAAATGAATGATGTATTTATGAATACAGAGCTGCATTAATTTGTCTTTTCTACCTAGCTGGAGTTCAGATTTATGGTGGATTCAACCCATTCAGGTACTTAAAGTGCTTGAATTAAAATAAATACATTTTAATGATGTTTATAGGAATACAAGTCGTGTATTTTATGTCTGGAGTCCAGCTTTAAGGTGAATTCAACACATTTGGCACCCATATTCTTGAACCTTATACTTTTTTTTAAATCCAAGTAGCTTTTATTGAAGTATTTTTGCAAGTCAAACAGCTTAGCATCAAATAGAAGAGCCTTATACTTAATTAAAGGGAGAATTCACCAAATGTGGAAGGAAGACTGAGGGTTGGTCCTGCCACTTTAACCACTTCCCATCTGGCCAATGTACATAAATGTCTAGAAGGGAGAAGTGCAGGAGTCGGTGGCCATTTATAAACGTCCTCCTCCGTCCCAGCTTGTGTGTGCTCCCTCGGACACAGCAGAACACCGATCACTGTACTGGACCTCTGTGTGAGGTCCCGATCATGTGATTACTGATTGGCCAATCAGTGATCACATGCAGAGTAGTAAGCAAGATGTCACTTCTGACATCATTGCTTACTACGTGTGAAATCTGTGAATGATCACAGAGGTCACATGGTACAGAGCCATTCACAACAGCCTTGTATTATGTGACAAGCTGTGACCAATCACAGCTCACACAGTATTTCTCAATGGCTGCAAGAATGCAGCCAGAGAGGAGAAAGTATTGCTTTTATAGCCTTTATGGGTGTAAATGCAATCAGTGTAAAAAAAAAAAAAAATCTTCATCACCCCCCACAAGTAGTACAGTGTCACTATGGTGACACTGTACTGCTACGGTGACAGTATATTAAAAAAATAATAATAATATAAAAAAATAAAATAAAAATGTAAAAAACATTTTGAAAAATTATAATTTGGGTTATATTTTTTTTTACTAAAAAGATAGATTGATAAATTTTGTCCAAGATGTATGAAGAAAGATTATTTATTTGCAAAATTTTATAAAAAAACACTTTTTTTCAAAATTTTTGGACTTTTTCATTTATATAGCAAAAAAAAATCCCAGTGGTGAATAAATACCACCAAAATAAAGTTTTATCTGTCGCAAAAAAATGCTAAAAAATCCATATGGGTACAGTGTTGCATGACCGCGTAATTGTCATTCAAAGTGTGACAGCGCTGCAAGCTGAAAATTGGCCTGGGCAGGAAGGGGATGAAAGTGTCCGGACATGAAGGGGGGGAAAGTGTCCGGACTGGAAGGGGGGGAAAGTGTCCGGACATGAAGGGGGGGAAAGTGTCCGGACTGGAAGGGGGTAAAAGTGTCCGGACTGGAAGGGGGGAAAGTGTCCGGACTGGAGGTGGTTAAAGTGATATTAAAGGTTCCATTTTTTTTTCTCATTAAAATAACAAACATGTCATACTTGCTCTGTGTAATGGTTTGCACAGAGCAGTCTTGATTCTCTTTTCGGGTCCCCTGCAGGTGCGCCTAGCCCCCCCCCTCCCCGGCAAGTGTCCCCATAGAAAGCCACTTCTTATGGGGGCATTGGTACAGGCTCGTTCCTGAGCCGGGTTGTTTGCATCTATTCAAAAAGAACACAGCCTGGCTCAGCCCCCTGCTCACAGGTGTTGACAACCAATGGCTCCTGCTGGTCTCAGCCGAGCAGATGAGAGCTGGGAAGGGGGAGAAGAGCTGCTTTAGAAGTGTCCAGCGCTAGACCGAGATTGGGCTCAGGTAAGTAGGTAGGGGGGCTGCGAGGTTGGTAGGAAACTCTCCATTTGTATTTAACCTACAGGTAAGCATATAATAAAGTGTACATGTAGGTTAAATGAATATCTTCCAAACTCGCCCCATTTAGGAGATATTCTAGTAAGCAGAAGCTTGACGGCTTGTGAAGTGACATCACCAGCACATGCGTGTTAAAGGAAAGGCATACCCATGCCGTTCCTTCAGGGCTCTGTGCTGCAGTCTGCAAGACCGGAAAGAAGACGGGTAGAGATGGAAGCCTCTGCAGTAGTGACAGCGCACCACTGGGGGGCTTCGTTTTAAGGTATTTCATGGTGTGCCAGTTTGCTGTGCATACTGGATGGGCGCCAAGAAAGAAAAATTACCGTAAGTAGTCGATACCATTTTGCCGGTGCCAACACGGCCCATAATACCACACGTATGCTACCATGGGCTGGCATCATGAAAGAAAAATTACTTATTAATATATTACTTATTATTTGATACAATTTTTAATACAATTTTCAATTTTAAGAGCATCCATGGTTTGCGGGAGGTGACCAGCTTCAAGGCTGCAGATTCCAAAAAAAAAGGTCTAGGGGGTATAATGTGTATATTGTATCTCTTCTCACTATACACACATATATACACACACACAGTTATGGCCAAAAATCTTGCCCCCCCCCCCTGCATTTCTGTCAGATAACGCACCGCTTCACCCAGAAAATTGCTGCGATGATAAATGTTTCAGCATTCTTGTGTCTATTGCTTTTGTTTGTATTGGTATGACACGAAAAAGTGGATAAACAAAAAAGCCAAATCTGACACATTCCACGCAAAACCCCAAAAATGGACTGGACAAAATTATTGACACCCTCTTTAATATTTGGTAGCACGCTTCTTGAAAAAAATAACTGAAATCAATGGTTTACTGTAACCATTAATTTCTTCCACCTCTCTACTGGAATTTTGGATCGCTCTTCTTTCTCCAACGGCTCCAGGTCTCTCAGATTGGAAGGGTTCCTTTTCCCAAGTGCTGTTCTGAGATCTCTCCACAGGAGCTCTATGGGATGGAGATCTGGACTCATTGCTGGCCAGTTCAGTCCTCTCCAGCGCTTTCTCTGAAACCATTTCTGGGGGCTTTTTGATGTGTGTTTTGGGTCATTGTCCTGCTGGAAGACCCATGACCTCTGATGGAGACCCAACTATCTGACACCGGGCCCTACATTGCACCCCAGAATTCTTTGGTAGTCTTCAGATTTCATAATGCCATGCACACGGCCAAGACATCTAGTGCTTGAAGCAGCAAAGCAACCCCAAACCATCAGTGACCCCCCAAGGCCTTATTGCTTTTTCTGAAAACAGTAAAATGATGAGCTTTACCAGAAAGTTGGAATTTTGTTTTGTCTGTACACAGCACATTCTCCCAAAAGGATTTCGGCTTCCTTGGGTAAGATTTGTCAAACTCCAATCTGACTTTTTGATGTTTCTGTGTCAGCAGTGGGGTCCTCCTGGGTCTCCTCCCATATTTTTGTGTCAGCAGTGGGGTCCTCCTGGGTCTCCTCCCATATTTCTGTGTCAGCAGTGAGGTCCTCCTGGGTCTCCTCCCATATTTCTGTGTCAACAGTGGGGTCCTCCTGGGTCTGCTACCATATTTCTGTGTCAGCGGTGGGGTCCTCCTGGGTCTTTCACCATATTTCTGTGTCAGCAGTGGGGTCCTCCTGGGTCTCCTCCCATATTTCTGTGTCAGCAGTGAGGTCCTCCTGGGTCTCCTCCCATATTTCTGTGTCAGCAGTGGGGTCCTCCTGGGTCTGCTACCATATTTCTGTGTCAGCGGTGGGGTCCTCCTGGGTCTTTCACCATATTTCTGTGTCAGCAGTGAGGTCCTCCTGGGTCTCCTCCCATATTTCTGTGTCAGCAGTGGGGTCCTCCTGGGTCTCCCACCATATTTCTGTGTCAGCAGTGGGGCCCTCCTGGGTCTCCCACCATATTTTTGTGTCAGCAGTGGGGTCCTCCTGGGTCTCCTCCCATATTTCTGTGTCAGCAGTGAGGTCCTCCTGGGTCTCCTACCATATTTCTGTCAGCAGTCGGGTCCTCCTGGGTCTCCTACCATAGTGTCCCTTTTCATTCAGATGGTGACGTATAGTGCGAGCCGACACAGTTGCACCCTATGCCTGAAGGTCAGCATGAATTTGTATGGAAGTTGATGGAGGTTCTTTATCTACCATTCAGACAATCCCTCATTGCAATCTTTGATCGATTTATCTCTTTCATCCACGTCCAGGGAGATTAGCTACAGTGCCATGGGCTGGAAACTTCCTGACAATGTTGTGCACAGTGGACACAAGAAGTTTAAGATCTGTTAATTGATACAGGTAGGTTTAATTACAAATTACAGGACCAACACAAACTTGGAATGCAATTATTTCTTACAATTTTGGGAAGGTACAAATAATTTTGTCCACTCCATTTTTGGAGTTTTGCATGGAATGTGTCAGATTTGGCTTTTGGTTTCTCCACCTTTTTTGGGTCATACCAATACAAAGAACAGAAATAAACATGAGAATGCCGAAACATTTGTAATTGCAACAATTTTCATTCAAATGCAGGGTGCCAATATTTTTGGCCATGACTGTATATACGTGTGTGTATATATATATATATATATAATATATATATATATCTCCTATACCTGTTACCAAGTGGTAGTTTGCATAAAGAACAAGAAATTCCGTAGGTAGGAAAAGGCCCAAAAACTAGGTAAGGACTTCCAGAGTTAGCTCTGTAAGGGCGTGTTCAAACCAACAGACATGTTTCACGGTGCCATAACATGTACAACACTGGTGTGCATTGGCCAAGCAACCTTTGGTGCATCACAGTGCTTTTTTCCCCAACTTTATTTAAACGACACGTTACATTTGTTATAAAGCACTCTGTTACGATGGCAATGCACACCGATGTAGCACAATGGTCTGAACAGTCCCTATGCATGGCAAGGCTTTTTGCCTTTGCTTTTGGAACTGTGTTTGGCAACCCTGCCAATCAGTGCAAAATTTTGGGTGCGGTGACCCCTGTAATAAAAATCATTGTGTCAGACTTTTGTATTCTGATGTAGACAATGGAAGGAAGACATAATGTAAAACAACCAATTTATTGGAAGACAACGCAAGGCTCGGAATGGTCGAGGTACAGGATATCCATTTACTCTGAAGGCACCTAGCGGCAAAAATGATCCACAGACAAGTTTGCTCATTGGCTTCAATATTCCCAAAATTTCACCGTCATCCCTAGAAAGGTCCTTGTATCTGGCGGAACTTTTCAGATGGATCCGCTCTAGTCGTCCTGAACCATGATTAAACGGCTAAGAAACCTTTTAAAAAAAAAATTTGATTTCTATAAAAATTGTAATACTGTCAATTAAAAATTCCTGAGTGTGTCAATGCAGACATAATGCAGAAAGCCATCACGAAGGCCACGCCCCGTTAGTGCGTCTTGCGCTTGTTCTTTTTCTTCTTCTGAGGCTTGGCGGTGAGGTAGCGCAGTCGCACCGCGTTCAGCAGCAGCAGGGAGAAGTTTAGGACATATGTGGTGATGCAGATGACGCAGAAGTCCTCCAGGATGTAGAAGAGGATGTAGGCCAGGTAGAGGGAGCCTGCGATGGACACGAGTGATGTCACTAGGAGGGTGGCAGCCGCGGCCACTGAAGACACAAATCCTGAAGAGGGGAAAAAAAGTATTAGCAGCAAGCAACAGTAAAGGATCCTCTCTTGTATTGAACTCTCTGATTTCACTGCACACTGTGAGTTTCTCACAATGTGTATTAGAAGCTTAAGCAAGTCAAGTAGAGCCCACCTCATTTCCTGGCCGTAGGATTTCCAGCATCATTTATACATTCCTCCCCAGCTTGACTGTCCCTGGCCCGCCATGTTCATTCCTTGGATTTCAGATCTATCAATCATGGAGGCTCAGTATCAGCTGTGGGCGGTCTGCATGCAAATACAGCCTGCCTAGGAACACCCACTGCTCTACACTGACACCCACCCATCAAAGTTTTTTGATATTTTAACTCCTCCAGAGATATAATATTAATCCCCTGATGAAGCCACGTGACCAGTGGCGTAACGCGTAGGGGAGGGGCTTTGACGTCACGGCGCTCGATGGTACCATACGAACACCAGTGGGCAATTTTAGGATTTTCACCTGTGAAAAAGTTCTGGAGGACACATTTTGTGCACAAAGCGGTCTTAACAGAGTAAATGTGAGTGCATTACTTTTATTAATAAAAAACTGTTTTTAAAGGGTAATACAATATGATTTGATTTATTCCTCTATAATAACCACCCTGGAAGGGGAGCCCATCGGTTGAGTGGAGGAGGACCCCAAGCAGCAGGATACCATCCCATCCATACTTTGGCCCATTTAAATATATATATCTGGGCAAGAACAGGATGGGCTCTTGTAGACACTGACTGGGCAAGAACAGGATGGGCTCTTGTAGACACTGACTGGGCAAGAACAGGATGGGCTCTTGTAGACGCTGACTGGGCAAGAACAGGATGGGCTCTTGTAGACGCTGACTGGGCAAGAACAGGATGGGCTCTTGTAGACACTGACTGGGCAAGAACAAGATGGGCTCTTGTAGACGCTGACTGGCCAAGAACAGGATGGGCTCTTGTAGACACTGACTGGCCAAGAACAGGATGGGCTCTTGTAGACGCTGACTGGCCAAGAACAGGATGGGCTCTTGTAGACGCTGACTGGCCAAGAACTGGATGGGCTCTTGTACACGCTGACTGGCCAAGAACAGGATGGGCTCTTGTAGACGCTGACTGGCCAAGAACTGGATGGGCTCTTGTACACGCTGACTGGCCAAGAACAGGATGGGCTCTTGTAGACGCTGACTGGCCAAGAACAGGATGGGCTCTTGTAGACGCTGACTGGCCAAGAACAGGATGGGCTCTTGTAGACGCTGACTGGCCAAGAACAGGATGGGCTCTTGTAGATGCTGACTGGCCAAGAACAGGATGGGCTCTTGTAGACACTGACTGGCCAAGAACAGGATGGGCTCTTGTAGACACTGACTGGCCAAGAACAGGATGGGCTCTTGTAGATGCTGACTGGCCAAGAACAGGATGGGCTCTTGTAGATGCTGACTGGCCAAGAACAGAATGGGCCCTTGTAGACACTGACTGGGCAAGAACAAGATGGGCTCTGGTAGACATTGACTGGCCAAGAACAGGATGGGCTCTTGTAGACAATGACTGGCCAAGAACAGGATGGGCTCTTGTAGATGCTGACTGGCCAAGAACTGGATGGGCTCTTGCAGACGCTGACTGGCCAAGAACAGGATGGGCTCTTGTAGACGCTGACTGGCCAAAAACTGGATGGGCTCTTGTAGACGCTGACTGGCCAAGAACAGGATGGGCTCTTGTAGACACTGACTGGCCAAGAACAGGATGGGTTATTGTAGATGTTGATTGTCCAAGAACAGGATGGTTACCAAACATCTACACATTTCCTGGAGAATGGATTAGGTCCCTGTGCTACCTGTGTGGACATAAATGGTGGGGTAATGTCCTGACACTCATTAGAACTGAAGGAGTATTTTGGACAAACTACGAAACATCCTCAATATTACAAAACAAGTCCAGTTGAACGTGACCTACTCCCACTAGACAATGGACAGGATTGATTACCAACTGTCCCCAATTGTTTGCCAATTATTTGTTTCCTTTCAATGCAGCTCTAGGTACAAACAGAACAGATTGTGTATTTGTGGTTTAATGACGAAGGTTGTAGGATCTCGGTCTGGAGTCTCAATAAAGCTTTCCCATCTAGAATGTGGTGGTATAGGAGGATTATCTGATATATGAAACACAACTATTGATCCCGAGTTATACATGACAACGCCCTCCTGACTGTACTTATTAGAACACATTTTAGAGTGCAGTTTCCTTCTTGATGTCATGATCTACAGCTCAGGAGCAGGTAAGAAGCCTGGATGAAGGTTGGGTCAGGGAATGCCTGTAGCAACAAACGTGGAATAATGATTGGGCGCGCTGTGTTCTCATCGGATTCCCCAACACTCACCAAGCGCTATCTGCAGGATGTAGAATAAGATTCCAAACACGCTATTGGGCTGATTGAGGAGACTCTGTGCTCCCAAAATACCTTCAACCAATCCGAAGCCACGACCCCACCTGGAAGAGATGGTGAAAAGATTTTATATAAAGCCGACAATCATAGCACAAAATCATAAATTATTACACATCCTACAAATCCTCTACGGAGCGCACACCCGGCCCAGGGGTGGTCTCTACGGAAGGGCGCGTGCCTCAGGGGTGGTCTCTACGGAAGGGCGCGTGCCTCAGGGGTGGTCTCTACGGAAGGGCGCGCGCCTCAGGGGTGGTCTCTACGGAAGGGCGCGCGCCTCAGGGGTGGTCTCTACGGAAGGGCGCGCGCCTCAGGGGTGGTCTCTACGGAAGGGCGCGCGCCTCAGGGGTGGTCTCTACGGAAGGGCGCGCGCCTCAGGGGTGGTCTCTACGGAAGGGCGCGCGCCTCAGGGGTGGTCTCTACGGAAGGGCGCGTGCCTCAGGGGTGGTCTCTACGGAAGGGCGTGCCCATCCCATGGGTGAGCCCTGGTATGATCTCTATGGGTCGCGAAACCACCCCAGGGGTGGTCTCTATGGAGCTCATGGATCTCCATATAGTACAGATCACACACACACTGACCTGGAGGTGATCCCTATACATAGAGTACACTGATCTCCATACACTGACCTGGAGGTGATCCCCAAACAATTATCCCTATACACCGACCTGGAGGTGATCCCTATACACTGACCTGGAGGTGATCCCTATACCCTGATCCCTATACACCAACCTGGAGGTGATCCCTATACACCGACCTGGAGGTGATCCCTATACACCGATCTGGAGGTGATCCCTATACACCGATCTGGAGGTGATCCCTATACACCGATCCCTATACCCTGACCTGGAGGTGATCCCCAAACAATTATCCTTATACACCGACCTGGAGGTGATCCCTATACCCTGACCTGGAGGTGATCCCCAAACAATTATCCCTATACACCGACCTGGAGGTGATCCCTATACACTGACCTGGAGGTGATCCCTATACACCGACCTGGAGGTGATCCCTATACACCGATCTGGAGGTGATCCCTATACCCCGACCTGGAGGTGATCCCTATACCCCGACCTGGAGGTGATCCCTATACACCGATCCCTATACATTGACCTGGAGGTGATCCCTATACACCAACCTGGAGGTGATCCCTATACCCTGATCCCTATACACCGACCTGGAGGTGATCCCTATACACCGATCCCTATACCCCGATCCCTATACATCGACCTGGAGGTGATCCCTATACACTGACCTGGAGGTGATCCCTATACCCCGATCCCTATACACCGACCTGGAGGTGATCCCTATACACCGATCCCTATACACCGACCTGGAGGTGATCCCTATACACCGACCTGGAGGTGATCCCTATACACCGACCTGGAGGTGATCCCAATACACCGACCTGGAGGTGATCCCTATACACTGATTCCTATACACCAACCTGGAGGTGATCCCCATACCCCGATCCCTATACACCAACCTGGAGGTGATCCCTATACCCCGATCCCTATACACAGACCTGGAGGTGATCCCTATACACAGACCTGGAGGTGATCCCTATACACTGATTCCTATACACCGACCTGGAGGTGATCCCTATACACAGACCTGGAGGTGAAGACCTTGGAGCAGCTGATGTCGGGGTTGATGTCACACAGGGCGGTGTACTCCGGGTCTCTCTCCCGGGAAGTCTCCACATGGTAGGCGTACACCGACAGCCCGATCCCGGTCACACACAGCGCTGCCCTCACCGCCCGCTCCCAGCCCGGCTCCATCCTCCTCCGATCACCGCTGACGTGTCCCGCCTGTCCGGCCCCGCCCACCTACTACATAACTGGAGGAGGAGGAGGAAGAGGCGGGGACAAGGGAGGAGCGCAGAGACCGTGTGTGCAAGTTTCACCTACAGGGGGCGGGGCCGATCCGACACTACATTGTATCCATGACAGGGGGCGGGGCAGAGACTGCAGCCAATCCATTGTCTCCGTCCCTGGATGCGGCGAGCACTGCAGACGATACAGAGAATCACATTCATACAATGTATCCGTACAGAGGGAGGAGAACAATGAGGGAGGAGAACAATGAGGGAGGAGAACAATGGGGGAGGAGAACAATGGGGGAGGAGTACAATGAGGGAGGAGAACAATGTATGTCTCGCAGACAGGGGCAGACTGACAACTCATGGAGCCCCCGGGCAATAGGGGATCATGGGGCCCCTGTGTCCTTGCCCAAACTCAAAAAAGCCTATGAAAAAGGTACCGGGGACATCTCATGGGGCCCCCTACTGACCCCGGGCCCTCGAGCAATGCCTGAGTTTCCAAATGGTCAGTCCGCCCCGGTCCAGACTAATCAGGAACGTGTCAGTAAGATCGGTCAGTGAAGCCGTACACATTGTCCTGACCATTCCCAGATCTCTTCATATTATCTTTCAGGGATTCTTCCATCAAACTGCCACCCTAGAGCTGCCCATACACTGTACAATCTCCCATAGCTCTGCTCTATAGTACGAGGACCCGCCTGGTGTGATTCATAGTTAATGGTGGATCTATAGGAGATTGTACAATCAGATTGTATAGATCAGGGGGAGGCAACCTTAACCTCTTTGCGCCGGTGCCTCCAGGCCCTTTAAGCGTTTCAGAAGCCAGGAGGCTGGCGGGGTTTTAGGGTCATGTGACCGCCGGCACGGTGGTCACATGATCGGAAAAGGTCCCGATCGAAAGCGGAGATCGGGACCTTTCTGTAAGTCGCGGCCATACGTGCTGGGAGCGCTCAGGACACGGGCTCTCAGCACATATGTATTTTCTAATTGCACGCAAATATGCGGCCGCTCGGCGTCAAGGGGTTAAAGAGGTGGAGATCTGCCTGAGCACCACGGGAGAAATCCGAGATCTCCGGGCGCAGAGTCGCCTCCTTACACCGGATTTAAACCTCTAATTACCTCTAACTACCGTGTCACCAGGGCCGTGGATAAGGGGGTACCACCAGTCCTGCTGTATGGGGCCCAGGCAGCTGGGTGAGGTGGATGTGGGCAGGGAGGGCATTCGGCGCGGCAGAGGGGTGATTACTGGAACCGATCCCCTGTACGGCTCTCTCTGCAGCAGCTGAACGTTGCCTTCTTCTCCTCTCCCTCCCACTGGCTTTCAGCTGCTGCAGAGAGAGCCGTACAGGGGATCGGTTCCAGTAGTTCCCCCCCCACCACACCCATCACCCTCCCTGTGCACCATACATTTCCCCCTGCTGTCCAGGCCCCCCCTGTGTGCCCCCCATCGTGCTGCCAGCTTCCCTCTTCTTCCTACCGGCAGCTGCCAGCACACAATAGGGTTCTTCAGGATGGAGAGTGGGGGAAGGATCCGGTAAATATGTCACATTTACCAGACTCCTCTTTTCTGGAATGAACACAATGAGTGATCAGTACCAATCACTGTGTTCATAACTGACATAGTAAACTGTTTTTTTGGGGGGCTGTCAGGTTGGCTGTATGGGGCCCCCATGGTTTCTAGCAACAGCTCTGCGTGTCACAATCACCTGCAGTGCATGTCAGTCATGAGTTTAAAGCGATTCTAAAGGGTCTTTTTTTGTCATAAAATAACAGACATGTCTATACATACCTGCTCTCTGTAGTGGTTTTACACAGAGCATCCCGGATTTTCCTCAGGTGCCCCCACAGCAAGCAGCCTGCTATGGGGGCACCAGCTGCTCCTTTTGTCCATTCACACGTGGAGCCATGACTCGGCCCCACCCCCTCTTTCCTCATTGGCTGACTGCTGCACACAGGTTTTTGTACCTACATGCATAGAATACATGTAAAAACCTTCATCCTTTACAAGCACTTTAAATCAGGTGATTTGGAGGACACATATCACCTCCTCTCCGCCTGTCATACACAGCTTGACAGGTGGAGTCGCATTGAAGTCGCATGATTTCAAGGTCAGATGTCATTCAGACTTGAGGTGCGACTTGCAAGACACAGATGTCTATCCAAATTGCACCTGAAGTAGTGCATGGACTCATTTAGAAATCATTTCCGTCCTCTCACATCTGAGCAGCCCTTGTGGTTATTCACACATGCGGGCGTATACACAGTGGTATATGACAGCCCACTCCCTCCCTTCTCCTTCATGCTCACTAACCAGCTAAACACAATGGGGGGTGTGTGTGTGTGGGATATTACATCTTGATTGACAGAGGCTTTACCTCCCTGTTCTTCTAACACGCAGGCTGGAGGGGTGTGACGCCATATTATTGCCAAAAAATAATAAAGATTTGATTGTATATTTTTATGATGATTTTAAACATTTTACTGATATATTTTTTTTACTCTGTGTTCCAAAGGCTGTTTTTTTATTTTTAATATGTGACCAGCAGCTGAGGACTAGAAGCTCCTCCTGCCAGTTTCTCTGCAGACAGAGCTGGGTCATGTGACAGCTGTCTATTGATTAGGAAAAAAATACTACAATGCTATCATATATGTCCAGAAATAGAGGGCAGAATGTGAACTAATCTGTGTTTTGTATCACTTTAAGTAGTCAGTTATAAAGAGGAAGAAAATGTCAGGACAAACACTGGGAGTACAGCATTCCACATTGAGAGGTCCCCAGTTCCTCCAGTCCCCAATCCAAGCCCCCCTGCATGACCTCAACCTTATTTGTAGTGTTTTTGAAAAGAAAAAAATTAAATATTTGAAAAGAATGTGGAGGGAAATCTCAGTACATAAGTGTTCAGCTGCAGAATGAGAGGTCCCTGGCTCATACCTGGGCTCCTCCTTGGGAGGCCCCAACCTGTAGGGTGTCTGCAGCAAAACTGGTAGCTTTTGAACAGCATACTCAAAATGAATGTACCAAAATATAGGGGTATAAAAGCCAAAGAATAAAACAGAACATCTGGAAAAAGAATGGGAATAGAACTCAATGGAAGAACGTTACTGCGGGTGATCGCTATAGACCCAGGTGCTCCCTGGAAGGCATCAGCCTTGTTTGCTTCTACCAGGAATGGTTATAACCTATGACCAGGGCAGCCATCAGAAAGTGCAGCCATGTTACAAAGAATTTGGGTGATCAGACCGTTACATTAGTTTTAGAGGACCATGATCCTTCAACATGCTGGACTAGCATCCATTCAATGGTACATACACAGCTTTAGGCCTGCCCCAACCCCCCCCCCCCCCCTGGGCCTGACCACCAACATTCCCCAAGGCCTGCCCACAGGCTGTTCCACTGAATCAGCGCACTGTCCTCCTCCTCCTCCTCCAGTGCCATCTCTCCATCACATGTCCTACTCTTAGTTTCATCTCCCCATCCAATGTCCTCTTCCTCCTCCAGTCACATCTCCCCGCCCAGTCTCATCTCCTCCATCTTATGTCCTCCTTCTCCAGTCCCATCTCTCCATCACGTCCTCCTCTTAGTTTCATCTCCCCATCCCATGTCCTCTTCCTCCTCCATTGTATGCCCTCTTCCTTCGTCCCATGTCCCCCACTCCAGTTTCATCTCCTCCATCCCATGTCCTCCCCCTCTCCCAGTCCCATGTCCTCCTCCCTCAGACCCATCTCCTGGAGGGGGCAGCAGGACAGGAGAGGGGCAGTGGGACAAAAGGGGGTGGGGGGGAGTACAACAGGTGGGAGCAGTGGGACAGGAGGGGGGCAATGTCACTCAGATTACACACACCTTGGGAAGCACCAGTCCTCCCAGATGTCACCTGTCCGGCACCTCCAGATGGTGTCAGTGAAGAGGACCTAGTGCCAAGAGGGGTAACTAAGCCTGCGTCCCATCTCCACCAGGCAGCAGCTGCAACAAACAGTGGGGGGTTCCTCCACCATGATCTCTTCTTCTTCCTCCCCATAGGACCCTCCACCAGTGACCCCTGGCCTGACCGATCTTGGCGCACACTGCCGTTGCAGACCAAGCCTGACAGCAGGCCCACAGGCCTGTTCCCTACACACACTTGGGATCCTCCCACCACTCCACCCTCGGCATCCTGGCAGGCCCACTCTGACAACAGCTGCCCCTCATTAATGGCGGCCCTGGTTGGGGCCTGGGCCCCCTATATGTGCATGGGCTGTCCCCCTCCTGATGGTGGCCCTGACCATGACAAAACCTATGACATTCAAACCTCAGTCTGCAAATGTATTTGAAGTATGAATGTTATCACAGAAAAAGGAAAAAATGTATGGAATAGCCCAGTGGTGGACCATTTGCAGATCAAGAGGTGCCTACTGGAAGACATTGGTCATGTTTGTGTCTGGAACAAAAGGTCACAACCTCCAATTTTGGAGAAGCAAACGTTTTTGAAAGTAGAGTGTTATTAAAGAAAAAGAAAGAATAAAAGTAAAAAATGAAAAGTGTGGGTGGGGATGTATCTCAGTGTCAGAGCAACTGACTAAAGATCGAAGGTCCACCAAGAGGTCCACATTCCTAATTCTGGTGCAAGACATTGTAGGGGCCATGGTTGTGTTGGAAGCGAGGCTTCAAATGTTTGGCAAAAAAAAATAAATCTGAACTTAACATATAAGCTGGTTGAATTGTTCATTGTATTTAAAATATACATTTCTTTGATTTAATGTACATTTCACTGATAATTCCTGTAAGAAACAAACAAAAAAAAAGAAAAAATAATTTCACAAAAAACTCCACAAGATAAATAAATATAAATTTTATTAACAATAACTGGAGACATTGCAGTGTCAGAAACAGGAGCACCACTGTATTTCGAGTCCTGGTTTACACTTGCGGCTAGTAAAAATAGGCAGCTGAGCCACAATTTTACTGCACTGCATGTGTCTGTAGTATACAGTTCTCTGTCATGTGGCCTTGCAGATCCAGATAAGGAGTTCCTTCCACCTTAGGTACTTCCATAGGCGTCCCAGCTGTTGACACTATGGGGTCTATTTATTAAGGGCTCATTCACACTATGTGTGGTGACAGACGAGTTACGGTCACCACACACAGTGTAAGTTTTGTACACATAAAATAAAGGTCTCTACAAAACAAACAAAAAAAAAAAAAAAAGAAAAAAAAAAAAAAAAGGAGCCATGTGATGTGCTGAATCGTGCACCACACTGCCCCCTACTGCAGCTGACAACGGAGAGCTGACAAAGTGAATTCACCCTAAAAACAAAACAAAAAAAAAACCCGAACACCTGAGTGTTTGCGCAGTCATTGCAAATAATCCATGTAATGTATCTGCGTATTTTCTATGATGAACAGCTCCATCTAGTGTTCATTATGCAGTACTTCAGGTTGTGGTAGTTCAAGAAAATACAGCATCATGGCCACTAGTTGGAGCTGATGCTCACAGGAAATGCACATATTGGACACATTGAAGAGATTATTCACCACAGATGTGCGAATGCTTTTCATAAAAAGACCCCCAAGGTTTCCAGCTGGGTGGAGCAGTTCCTCCAACTTGAATGCATATACAGCATTATAGGCACATGGAGAAGTTAGGAAAAGCTTTTGTCCAAGTTCGCTGGTGTGCCAGGAGGTTCAGCGCACCTTGGTCATAGGATATCGAAGGGGACCTGTCACTCATACATGATAAAAGTAGTATGAAGCAGTGGTCAACTTTGTAATTCTCTTCCTCTTCAGGGCCTTCAGCTGCATCTGATAAGTTTGTGGTGACTCTGACCGTGCCTTCCTGACACCTTCCATGTCCAGTGTGTGTGAATGACAGGTACTCATGCGTGTTCCAAGAGCAGATAAACCCACAAAGGTGCGGGGTCACTGGTGTGAGCGGTAATGCCGTGATCGGTGCGCGCACACACACACAGAGAGCGGTGCGCGGTGCTGCAGCTCCTGGATCTGGTGCGGCAGAAGAAGAGCGGATGTCCTGCCGACACAAATCACACACAAGGGTGCACTCCTGCTCCTCGTCATATTTCATCCTCTATTGCCATTCCATGCAAAAATAAAAGTCTGTACACAAGCATAGACCTCTAATAACAATCCAGATCTGGAGACGACCGGGCCCTCACCTATCAAGAGTGTCTGAAATAAGAACTGTCAGTGTTGCTCAAAGTAACCAATCAAACCACAATTCCCAGAAAATCTCCTCTTATAATTATATATGTCCATGCAATAAAATTTTTCACTTCAGCCCAGGGGCGGACTGACCATTTGGAAACTCAGGCACTGCCCAAGGGCCCGGGGTTAGTGGGGGACCCCATGAGATGCCTCTGGTACCTTTTTCATAGGCTTTTTTGAGTTTGGGCAAGAACACAGGGGCCCCATAATCCCCGATTGCCCGGGGGCCCCATGAGTTGTCAGTCCGCCCAGCTATTACCAAATATGTCCTGATACTCACCTGAAGGGCACCAGCTGAAATCAGGCTGGTAGTGGGAGGAGCTGCTCTTTAAGGGCTCACGTACACTCATGTTTAGGAGCTTTTCTGCATTTTTTTCAGCAGCCCCTGAACTCTCCCTAATGTTCTCCTCTGTGTCCGTGTACACATCATCCTTTACAGGCAGTGGAGTTTACACTCGTTTTTTTTAATGCAGAAGCCTTGCGTTCAGCAGTATATTATCAGCGTTTCATACGCCAAATGCTTGTAAACGCGGCTAACTGTGTTCATTGGCGTTTGTGTTTTAAATTTTTTTTAATTCTTCCATTTCCAGAAGCTGTCCAGAGCCTTTTTTCATCATGAAAAATGCATGCAAAGCATTTTCCCGGTACTCAAATGGACCCGGTCAGAGGCGGACTGACAACTCATGGGGCCCCCGGGCAACAGGGGATCATGGGGCCCCTGTGTCCACGCCCACACTCATACCACACCCAAAAAAAGCCTATGAAAGGTACCAGGGGCATCTCATGGGGCCCCCTACTGACCCCGGGCCCTCGGGCACTGCCCGAGTTTCCAAATGGTCAGTCCGCCCCTGGACCCGGTACACCATACATTGAGGTTTCCCACGAAAGAAAATACGTCAGACACTGCTGCAATAATTCCTGCACAGAAATGAGCCGGAACATCCAAACACCACAAAAAAAAAAAAAAAAAAAAAAAAAAAGGTCATCTCAACATATACTGCTCTCTCTGCTTCTGCTCTCTCTATTTCTCTCAAAATGTCTGAAATAGTTAATTTTTTACTGTTTTTCAGTGCATTCTGGGCATTTTGGAAGGTCTTCTGAGGTTATCTTAAAAAAACGCTTCTAAACGCATAAACGTGCATAAAATTGGTATGCAAACGCGGCTAAACAGAGGTTTTTTAACCTACGTTTTCCAGCAGTCAGTTTCCATCGTTCAGATGTGTCCCGTGTCCATGGATCCTTAGCGAATGGGTGGGATGTAAGCAGGGGCGGACTGACCATTTGGAAACTCGGGCACTGCCCGAGGGCCCGGGGTCAGTAGGGGGCCCCATGAGATGCCCCTGGTACCTTTTTCATAGGCTTTTTTGAGTTTGGGCAAGGACACAGGGGCTCCATGATCCCCTAGTGCCCGGGGGCCCCATGAGTTGTCAGTCCGCCCCTGGATGTAAGAAGTACCTAGGTGACCTTACAGGAGGGAAGGGCTATGGGTGGTGTCACCAGTGTGATGATGACCAATAAGGGGACACAGAGCTGACTGGAGGTGCTCCAGAGAAATGAAGTTGAGGGAGTTCTGAAGGGCTTCCATGACCTGTTCCTTCTAGTCTTTAGCAATCACGGATTTTACAGCGTCGTAAACTGCGTCTTTTTTTTTTTAAACCTGCACATTGACATAATGTGCTAGTATGTATCGCATGTAGCAGCGCATGTAGCAGCACATGTAGCATCGCACGTAGCATCACATACTAGCACATTATTAGTACTTACCTGTCACTGCTGACAAGGCTTCCATCTTCACCTGCTCTTCCTTCCGGGCTCATGTGCTCCGGCTTTATGACTGGCCGAGCCGTGATGACATCATCCCGCACATGGAGCGGGTGTTTCGGCAGCGGACGAACCTGTGAAGGGGCGGCATAGGCATCCCGTCCCTTCAGAGCGCATACGCCGGTGATGTCAGCGGCTGCATGTAGTGTGAATATCTCCTAAACCTTTTAATTAGGAGATATTCACTGTACAAGTTAAAGAAAGACTTTACTATCCCTTTAATAACTGCAAAGTGCCCTTTAAATCGATTGTAAACCTCAGACATGAAATATGAACAAAGCACAACCCTCTATAGTGTGTACTTGTCTCAATCCAGAGCACTAAATGTAATTTCTGTCTGCTGCTTCACTCCTCTGCTAACAACATGAATCACTTCTAACAAGTTTTCCCGACACCAAGAGAAAAATGGTGACAGGGGAAGGAGCTCCATCAGATTGACAGCTTCAGCTCTGTTCCTGTGAGTTGTGAGAAGGGGGTGTCTCTTCCCTCCAATCAGCTCTCCTCAATGTGTAATTTCAGCTCTCTCCCCCCTTTTTTCTGAACTCTCAGACAAGATTTATAAATTCTACACAGATGTAGAGAAGAGAATGCTACAGATAAACAGGTACAACTTATGTGGGAGGATTTGTTTCATCTCTGTGTATCACCTGAGGCAAGTCGCTTCACTGGGTATAAAACCTGGGTAAGGGTTTACAACCACCTTAGGTCCCCCTATGCTCAATATTCATAGCTCTGATTGGTTGCTAGAGGCAGAGCAGACAGGTCTCATTACAGACACACAGGAGAAGCCAAGGCCCTGTCCCTCCACAGAGACCTTCGTCCCCATCCTGCGTGTCCTCAGCCGTCTTGGAGGTCGGGGATGTCGGAGAGGATCATGGGAGATCCCAGCTGCAGGTCCTCCTGGAGTGCGGTCAGGTCTGCGGGATTCATGCGATGAACTTCCAGCCAATCGGCTAAGAGAGATGCAGAAAGAGGGGCGGAGTCTACCAGGCTGAAAGAGACAGAGATGCTGCGTCAAGGAACAGATCTGCAAGTCTGGATGAATAAATCCCGGACATGTCATAATGAAAATTCTGATGACGGATGTGTGTATGGAATGGATGGATTGTAGGTCTGCACATATATGATGACACGCTAAACCCAGGAACACGGTCTGTGACATATCAACACACCAATACGAGGAGCTACACTAAACTACAATTGCAGTCAAAACTTTTTATGTTGGTTTGGATGGGCAGAAGAGGGTAAGAAAGTCGCTTTAATTGGCATCTGGAATGATCACACCCCCCTCAACTCGGGACCCCTCCAATGTTCTCAGTCTATTACACATCGTTCAACAGTCCTGATAAAGGGGGATTCATTGGCCCATTTAACTGTACAAAGCTTTGAAGAAGGACCCTTTTTATAGTGCCTAACTCTGCTGAAGGGGGACCCACTGAACAGTACCACACCCTGCTGAAGGGGGACCCACTGAACAGTACCATACCCTGCTGAAGGGGGACCCACTGAAGAGTACAGGAGGACCCTTCAAGCTATAAAAAGCCCTAAAGAAGTGGGATCCTTTGACTCTTACCAAACTCTAATGAAGAGGAACCCATTGGACAGTACCAGGACCTTATGAAGGGGGACCCAGTGATCACTACCAACTGTTGAAGAAAGGGGAAATTTTGAACCCTATCAAGTCCTATCGAAGTGGGACCTTTTGAAATGTACCAAGCCCTGATGAAGGGGGACTCTCTGAACCACACTAAGCCCTGAAGAAGGACCCTCAGAACCATACCAAACCCTGATGAAGGGGAACCCTTCAAGCCATAACAAGCCCTGAACAAGGGGGAACCTTTGAATCATACCAAGTCCTGATGAAGGAGGACCCTTTGAAATGTACTAAGCCCTGATGAAGGAGAATCCTTTGAACCATACCAAGCCCTATAGAAAGAAGACCCTTTGAACTGTACTAAGCCCTGATATAGGAGGACCCTTTGAAGCGTACTAAGCCCTAACAAAGAGGACCCTTTGAACCAAACCAATCCCTTTAGAAGGAGGACCTTTTGATCCCTACTAAGCCCTCATGAAGAAGGACCCTTTGAACCATACCAAGCCCTGAAGAAGGACCCTTGGAACCATACCAAGCCCTGAAGAAGGACCCTTGGAACCATACCAAGCCCTGAAGAAGGACCCTTGGAACCATATCAAGCCCTGATGAAGGAAGCCTTTGAACTGTAACAAACCCTGATGAAGGGGGACCCTTCAAGACGTAACAAGCCCTGAACAAGGGGGGACTTTTGAATCATACCAAGCCCTGATGAAGGGAGAACCCATTGAACAGTACCAAGACCTTATGAACGGGGACCCAATGAACAGTACCAAGCCTTGATGAAGGGGGATCTTTTGAACCGTTCTAAGCCCTTAAGAAGGAGGATGCTTTAAACCATACCAAGCCCTTAAGAAGTTAGAATCCTTTGAAGCATACCATGTCCCAATGAAAAAGGATCCTTTAGACCGTACCAGGCCTTGATGAAGGGGGACCCATTGAACAGTACCAAGCCCTGATGAAGGTGAATCTGTTGAACAATACCGAGCCTTGAATAACCCTCTTACCTTTCGCGGCTCTCTGACGCCATATCGAAGGACTGGTTGAGGAACTCCTCGAGATCAAAACCCAACCCATACCCAGCACCACTTCCTTTTGGTGTGACAGAGAAGACTGGGGGCAGGACATCCTCTACCTAGGAGTGTGCAGGGAAAAGCCATAGAAAAGAATGAGTTATAATTAACAGAAAAATGGGATAAGACAAGTTCTTCATTACAGACTGGAAAACCATTGACTCAATATACAACGCCATAGGGTAAAATTGGGTAAAAGTCAACAGATTTCTGCCTAAACACCATTTTTGAAGGATGGCCTGTACCCTACCTACGGAATCTCAAAGGTCTCACATTTTGAAGCAATTAAAGGCCAATCCACTTTTGGGATCATGTTCGTGTTACACCCTTATTTAGGGGGTGTCAGAAAACACTGTCACATTCCCCAACCCCTTCCCCCACCTTCAAACTTCCCCAGGATCCGGGACTGGGAAGACTGCAAGTCCCATCCACCACCGTAGATGGACTTGTGTGGAAACAAATGCGGTGATATCACTGAACTTCCTACAGTCCCATAACAGAAGGTCTGTTCCTTCGTATGGACCTGAGGCTGAGGATAAACAATGCCGAGTCTGTGCACTGCACCCACGACATACTGATTGCAATTGCAATGTCCTGAATGCAAAATTCTACAAATGCACATTTATCGTTTTTTTCATTCAGGGTGCATTTATCACATTTTTTGGAAACAGCGGACTATGGCAAAATGTTCCCGGGGTCACAGAAAGCTGAAAGTCGCCTTGTGGGGAGTGCGTAAAACATTCCCCACTGCCACCGCTCTATGACATACAGTGGTGGCAGATAAAGGGTTCATTTAAAGCTGAACTTTAACCCCTCGACCTCCAGATTTACCCCCCTTCCTGACCAGGCCATTTTTTGCGATACAGAGCTGCGTAAGTGACAATTGCACGGTCATGCAACACTGTACAGAAATTAAATTTGTGTCCTCTTTTCCCACTTTTTGGTGGTATTGGTCACCTCTGCATTTTCTTTTTTTTTTGCGCTATAATCAAATACTGACAATTTTGAAAAAAAATATATATATATTTTTGACTTTTTGCTATAAAACATATCCAATAAAAATTAAAAAAAAATTAAATTTTGTCATAACTTTAGGCCAAAATGTATTCTGCTCCGTGTCTGTGCTAAAAAAAAAAATCCCAATACGTGTAAATTAATTGGTTTATGTGAAAGTCATAGCATCTACAAATATACTGTAATTTTTTTTTTTTTTATTAATACTAGTAATGGCGGCGATCAGTGACCAGCGGGACTGCGGCAAGCATTCTGACACTGGGTGGGAACTAACTGCCACTGACATCTCCAGTGACACTAATACAGTAATCAATGCCAATAAAAAGCACTGACACTGTACTAATGACACTGGGCAGGAAGGGGTTAACATCTGGGGCGATCAAAGGGTCAACTGTGTGCTCAGTGTGTTTTACTATGTGTGCTGTTTTACAACGGAGACATGCTGCTTTGTGATTTCTCTGCTGGGCAGAGAAATACAAAACAGCATGTCCTTGCTGGCAGGAGAGTCTCTCCCCTGTCAGGTTTACTCGGTGATCACCGGGTGTCGGCGGGGAATCTCCAGCGGGACCCGGTGATTGACATCCCTAGCCGCCAATGGCGGCATGGAAATGAAAATCACATATATATACATGATTTTGCACAGCCCTGCCGCCCTGTAGCAGTAGTTCTACTATAGGGCGGTGGCCAAGCGGTTAGTGCACCTTTGCAGTGCCCTCCTGGCACTGTACTGCAACAACGGAGGAGCAGCATTGTCAACCTAGGCTGCTCTCTTGAATGCAGAACACAATGATCAGTGCTGATGGCTATAGCCTGTGGTGCTGATCGGACAGCATTGATCCAACAGGTTGGTTGTACAGAAGTCGATCTACTGATGTCCCCATACATGGATCGAAGTTCAGCTGGTCCCTGCTGCACCGGACGAATTTCGATCCATGTATGGCCAGCTTTACAAAGACACTGGATTTCTACAGGATCAACCAGTATTTTCTCTACCTGCAGAAAATGTACTTACCCTATAAAAGGAAAACAAATGCGACCACCACATTCAAAGCCTGGTAGATCGCAATATATTACCTCTTTATTCTTGGGTTTAGGTATAGTGAGCTACAAACTACAGTGATTGACGTTCCTACCTGAGACTTTGAGAACTGTTGGGTCACCAGGTTGATATCTGGAGAGATGGAGGTTGAGGGGTCAGCTGTGTTGAAGGTGGTGGGTCGGAGAGGTGTCAGATCTTGAGGCTTGGGCTCTTCTTGAACACGGCAATCCACCCCACCAGCGAACGTTATTCCAGGGACTTGTGTCGGTTGCTCAATGTCGGTGGGGTTGCGTAGAAAGAGCGCAGGATCCACAGTGACAGAGTTCCGCTTCCCATCTCCGATGTCGGTCGCTGGCCAGCTTTCCTGATGCCCCCCTCTGCTCCACGTTGGGTTAATCCTGGCATGTGCAGGGAAAGACCCAGGAAGAGCTTGCCCACTGGGAATAAACTTGACATCTTGGGGAAGCTGGCTGGCGATTGGAGGAGCCACCGGCTTCACTTGGGGAGCCAGCACCACAGGGGCAATCTGGAAGGCTGCCGGGGTGGGTGGCACATAATGGAGCAGGTTGGGCACAGGGCAGGGGTTCAGGCACCTTGGAATGAACTGGATATTTGGCGGGACAGCGGGTGCCGAGATGGTACCATTCTGCTGGCATCGGACCTCAGGAACTGGATTAATATTGGCCATGCCAAACGCCGTCTGTTGGGGAAGGGGCAGAGTCATGGTACTCATGTCTGGACATGGAGCTGGTTTTGGCACGGTTGGGTTTATAGGAGGCGGGGCCGGCTGGGGAAGCGGCTGTGGCTGCAGCTGTGTCTGGTCAATCATCCGTGTCCACCGTTCCAGAAGATTCTTGTCGTTTTCACTCAAAATCAACCCACTGAATCCCTCCGATTTTTCGCGGCGTTCCTTCTCTTTCTGCTTCTTCTCCTTCTCCCGGGCACGCTCCTGCCGCCGCCTCCTCTTTTCCTCCCTTTCACGCTGTCGCTCCTGTGCCGTGATTGGTTTCTTTATTTCAGGGGTCTCAGGAATGGAACTGGGGGCATCTACAAGACAGAAGACAGGAGCACAAGAATTAAGGACAACAGATGCTTTTATTATCTGGGTAAAGACAAGGAGTTGGGGCGTGTGCCCCCCTTATCACTGGGGTGCTTCCAGCAAGCAAGGCGTCACCCAAGTTTTATCTCTTTCCTGTCTCTGTGAAAAGCTGCAGCATGCAATGGCTCACCTTCAAGGCCCCTTCACCACAGCAGGGTCCAAATCACACCTACAGTGGGGATCGAAAGTTTGGGCACCCCAGCTAAAAATTTGTATTAATGTGCATAAAGAAGCCAAGGAAAGATGGAAAAATCTCCAAAAGGCATCAAATTGCAGATTAGACATTCTTATAATATGTCAACAAAAGTTAGATTTTATATCCATCATTTACACTTTGAAAATAACAGAAAACAATAAAATGGCGTCTGCAAAAGTTTGGGCACCCTGCAGAATTTATAGCATGCACTGCCCCCTTTGCAAAGCTGCCAGTGTCATGGATTGTTCTCAATCATCGTCTGGGCAGACCAGGTGATGTCAATCTCAAAGGTTTTAAATGCCCCGACTCATCTGACCTTGCCCCAACAATCAGCACCATGGGTTCTTCTAAGCAGTTGTCTAGAAAACTGAAACTGAAAATAGTTGACGCTCACAAAGCTGGAGAAGGCTATAAGAAGATAGCAAAGCGTTTTCAGATGTCAATATCCTCTGTTCGGAATGTAATTAAGAAATGGCAGTCATCAGGAACAGTGGAAGTTAAAGCAAGATCTGGAAGACCAAGAAAAATATCAGACAGAACAGCTCGCAGGTTTGTGAGAAAAACAATTCAAAACCCACGTTTGACTGCACGATCCCTCCAGAAAGATCTGGCAGACACTGGAGTTGTGGTCACTATTCCACTATAAAGAGATACTTGTACAAATATGGTCTTCATGGAAGAGTCATCAGAAGAAAACCTCTTCTACGTCCTCACCACAAAAATCATCGTTTGAACTTTGCAAATGAACATATAGACAAGCCTGATGCATTTTGGAAACAAGTTCTGTGGACCGATGAGGTTAAAATTGAACTTTTTGGCCGGAATGAGCAAAGGTACGTTTGGAGAAGAAGGGGCACAGTATTTAATGAAAAGAACCTCTGTCCAACTGTGAAGCATGGGGTTGGATCAATCATGTTTTGGGGTTGTGTTGCAGCCAGTGGCACAGGGAACATCTCACGAGTAGAAGGAAAAATGGATTCAATAAAATTTCAGCAAATTTTGGATGGTAACTTGATGCCATCTATGAAAAAGCTGAAGTTAAAGAGAGGATGGCTTCTCCAAATGGATAATGATCCTAAACACACCTCGAAATCCAGGGGGGATTACATCAAGAGGCGTAAACTGAAGGTTTTGCCATGGCCTTCACAATCTCCTGACCTCAACATCATTGAAAATCTATGGATAGACCTTAAAAGAGCCGTGCGACAGACAGCCCAGAAATCTCAAAGAACTGGAAGACGTTTGTAAGGAAGAATGGCCAAAGATACCTCAAACAGGAATTGAAAGACTCTTGGCTGGCTACAAAAAGCGTTTACAAGCTGTGATACTTGCCAAAGGGGGCAGTACAAGATATTAACTCTGCAGGGGGCCCAAACTTTTGCAGAGGCCATTTTTTTGTTTTCGGTTATTTTGAAAGTGTAAATGATGGAAATAAAATCTAACTTTTGTTGACATATTATAAGAATGTCTAATCTGTAATTTGATGCCTTTTGGAGATTTTTCCATCTTTCCTTGGCTTCTTTATGCACATTAATACAAATTTTTAGCTGGGGTGCCCAAACTTTCGATCCCCACTGTAGGTGTTTTAATGCACAATAAAGCATGCCCAGGTTTGCCATTGTTTGTAAAGCGGGTCTACAGGCAAGCAACATAATCGGAAATATAGTCAGTTATGAGCAATCTGCATATAAACCATGCAGAATTCTATTCAAAACAATCTAGTTTTCAGCTTTTGTTTTGGTTCCTGCAAATTAGTGCCATGGAATTCAGCCACTTTGTGCAAAGTGAAGGCTCACTATGAGTTAAGTCCAAGGAGCTGCATGACATCTCCTGGACTTACTTCTCCTACTTACATTTGATCGGTTTGGTGCCCCGAAGAGAGAATCACACACAGCAGCTATGCCCGTCCCTCTCCTCTGCTGCCCATTCACAGAAGGCTTTGTATTTTGTCAATGTGTTCTCATAATACCTAGGCTTCTGTGATTGGGCAGGAAGAGGGGAGGGGTGGGCATAACAGCTGCAGCTATTCTCCTGTTCAAGAGGCAGAGCTCAGAAGGATCAGCATCAGGCTCCTGGAACTACAGTGTTAGCCGTCTTCTGGGAATTCTATAAATCTGTCAGATATAAATATAGATAAGTCCAGGAGGTGTCATGCACCTCGCTGGACTTAACCCATAATGTGCCTTCACTCTTTACAAAGGAGCTGAATTCCTGGAATTCAGCTTTAACCACTTCAGGTCCAGACACTTGCAACACTGTACCCATATGAATTTTTTAGCATTTTTTTGAGATAGATAAAGCTTTATTTTGGTGGTATTTATTCACCGCTGGGATTTTTATTTTTTTGCTATGTAAATGAAAAAGTCCAAAAATTTTGAAAAAAAGTGTTTCTGTTACAAAATTTTGCAAATAAATAATATTTCATCATAAATCTTTGCCAAAATTTATTCTGTTATCTTTTCAGTAAAAAAAAATAACCCAAACTAGTTTATAACCAAAAATTATAATTTTTAAACATTTTTATTTTATTTTTTTTTAATTATTATTTATGGGGGTTTTTTTTACATACTGTCACCCTAGCAGTACAGCGTCACCATGGTGACACTCTACTACTTGTGGGGGGTGATGAAGATTTTTTTTTTTTTTTTTACACTGATTATGGGTGTAAAAGCAATCATTTCTCCTCTCTGGCTGCATTCTTGCAGCCATTGACAACTACTGTCTGAGCTGTGATTGGTCACAGCTTGTCACATGGTACAAGGCTGTTGGGAATAGCCCTGTACCATGTGACCTCTGTGATCATTCACAGATTTCACACGTAGTAAGCAATGATGTCAGAAGTGACATCTTGCTTACTACTATTCATGTGATCACTGATTGGCCAATCAGTGATCACATGATCGGGATCTCACATAGAGGTCCCGTACGGCGATCCGTGTTCCACTGTGTCTGGAGGACACAGCGGGCACCGGGTCTCAGTGCTGCACGCTCCCAGGGAGCGCTCACAAGCAGGGTGCGGGGAGGCTGTACTGTGCATTGCCCCGGTTGGTAAGAGGGGAGACGCTAAACCTCACATCTTCCCCCAAGTAATCCCAGCTACAAATTCCCAGCACTCCTTTCACTCCAACACAGTCGCTCCCAATCTTTTTTCACTTGCGTACCCCCCTTGACTGCCCGTTTCAATAAATTGTACCCTTCAATGGGGGCAAAGCATATACCGCCAGAACACCGTGGATCTTCAAGATAATGTCCAAACGTTTATTAACCACTTCCAGCCCAGAGCCTATATATATATATATATACACACACACACATACATACATATACACACACAACCTCGGAAGAAAGCCGTTATAGCAGGAGCACTGCTGCAGCCATGATCCTGGTAACATCTTTTTCAACCAGCGACCAACTTTCCAGTAAAAGTAATCCAAGCAGCTATATAGCTGCCCAATCACTTTTACAGGTTTCATAAGGC
Organism: Staurois parvus; assembly: GCF_062004578.1. NCBI lineage: Eukaryota > Metazoa > Chordata > Amphibia > Anura > Ranidae > Staurois > Staurois parvus. Next base: position 57,837 of record NW_028320995.1, read on the forward strand.
CCTTCCGCCATTCCTAGGTTCTCCCGCACCACTGGGGAGCCCAGGACCTCTGTAAGCAGTCAGGTCAGCTGCACACAGAGGAAAGGGAAGAACACCTGTTCCTCCCTCTCCCGTGTCACAAAAGAAGTCTGATGCGTCAAGGATTTTGTCACTTCTGGTTTCAGTTCTGCATTTATCTGGCCGGTAAGGCCAGGGTAGCTGCTGGAGGAGAAGGGATTGAGGATAGACCCCCTGATCTCGTAATAAAGAGTACCTGTCACTGCCCTAGTTATCACAAGGGATGCTGTTCATCTCTTATGATATCAATAAAGTTTAATATAAAAAAAAAAAATTAAAAAGTGTAAAAAAAAAATTAAAGCACTCCTGTTCCTTGGTGCTTATGTGCAAATAATGTCCACTAACATTATACATTTTTGAAAAGCAGAGGTCCTGAAGAATAAAATGGTGGTTGTTGCAATTTTTGTTTTATGTTGCATGATATTTCAAACTGCAATTTTCAGAAAAAAAATGACAGAAATGCCTTTTCTGATACGTTTCATTCTTATTGTACCTGACGAGGGATCCTAGTGGGTCCAAAATTGTTGTACAGCTTCCTACATTCCCGAATGCTGGGCTGACCTTCAAGGTAATGTCAGAGTTTGCCCATTCCTTCCTCCCCCCTCCAAACTCGTACTTGTCCATGACAATCCTGGGCTGTCTCATTATCCTACAGGAATGCACGGGAGACGGCAGGCAGGCTCTGACCTTACCTGGATAATTGACTCTTTAGAATGGCTGGCATGCAACAGCAGATAAAGCTGCTTCAGGTGAATTGAAACACTTTCAAATGGAAACTTCTGTATTTGTACATTAAAGGTTTGCTTTAAAACAATATTAGGATTGGAGTATTGGCTTGGGCTTTGTTTACAAACACTGCATTGTGCTTTTGATCATACAGTACAGGCTTGTGTGGATAGGCTTTGTTTACAAACACTGCAATGTGCTTTTGATCACAGAGTACAGGCTTGTGTGGATGGGCTTTGTTTACAAACACTGCATTATGCTTTTGATCACAGAGTACAGGCTTGTGTGGATAGGCTTTGTTTACAAACACTGCATTGTGCATTTGGAAATAGAGTACAGGCTTGTGTGGATAGGCTTTGTTTACAAACACTGAATTATGCTTTTGATCACAGAGTACAGGCTTGTGTGGGTGGGCTTTGTTTACAAACACTGCATTGTGCTTTTGATCACAGAGTACAGGCTTGTGTGGGTGGGCTTTGTTTACAAACACTGCATTGTGCTTTTGATCACAGAGTACAAGCTTGTGTGGATAGGCTTTGTTTACAAACACTGCATTGTGCATTTGGAAATAGAGTACATGCTTGTGTGGATAGGCTTTGTTTACAAACACTGCAATGTGCTTTTGATCACAGAGTACAGGCTTGTGTGGATGGGCTTTGTTTACAAACACTTCATTGTGCTTTTGATCATACAGTACAGGCTTGTGTGGATAGGCTTTCTTTACAAACACTGCAATGTGCTTTTGATCATACAGTACAGGTTTGTGTGGATAGGCTTTGTTTACAAACACTGCATTATGCTTTTGATCACAGAGTACAGGCTTGTGTGAATGGGCTTTGTTTACAAACACTGCACTGTGCTTTTGATCATACAGTACAGGCTTGTGTGGATAGGCTTTGTTTACAAACACTGAAATGTGCTTTTGATCATACAGTACAGGCTTGTGAGGGTGGGCTTTGTTTACAAATACTGCATTGTGCATTTGAACATAGCGTACATGCTTGTGAAGATAGGCTTTGTTTACAAACACTGCATTGTGCATTTGAACATGGAGCAGAGGCTTGTGTCAACAGGCTCGGTTTACAAAAGCCTGTACTCTATGTGCAAAAGCACAATGCAGTTTATGTGGACAGGCTTTGTTTACAAACACTGCATTGTGCATTTGAACATAGAGTACATGTTTGTGTGGATAGGCTTTGTTTACAGACATTGCATTTTGCATTTGAATGTAGCACAAAGCGAGGCAGGCCAGACATGCCTCCGAGGGTTCATCCACACAGCGGATTAAAATGAACACATGAAATGCCTTAGCTCACCTTTGGATTTGTTGCGCAGGGCTGACTTCAGCAGAGCAGCTTTCAGTGCCGCCTTGGTGTCATCAGAAATAGCGCCCTCTCTCTTTGGCACTGGCTCAGGATCAGTCTTAATTGCGGGGGCCTCCTCTTTCACCTCCGTACTTTCTATGGATGGCACAATTTCCCCATCCTCCGAGGGAGAGGTCAGGTCAATGGTTTCTGGTTTCACAGGAACTCTTGGGGACTCCATGGGGAAATCGCCTCTTTCCCTGGCAGAATTGGCACTTGGCATATCCACGTCGAACCCTTGAGGGGGCGGCGGGAGCGGTGGTGACTGAAAGTCATCTGACCTAATGATGCTGTCAGTCAGGGAACCTTCATCTGCTGGTTTCAGGGCGGGTTTAAAGCTGATCTGCCGTCGGATGCCCTCTCTCCTCTGGTGGAAGCTGTCTATCTCCGCCACGATGGCCTCTTTGATCTGCTCTTTAGTCAGGATCTGCTTGTCGAAGTCGAAGTCAAATGCTGGCACACATTCTGGCTCATCGTCGGGGTCATGGTACTTGGATAAAAAAGGGTGCCGCAGGGCTTCACACACCGATATCCGCTCACGCGGGTCAAATCTCAACATTTTGGAGAGCAGATCCAAGGCTTTCCTATCTCCTTGAGGGTACAGGTTCGCCCAAGGTACCGGCTGGCGAGAGGGCAAGCTCTGGATGTACGCTCGGACCCTCTCTGCTCCAATGGCTCGGATCACGTGGCTGGATGGTGTTCCAAGCACCGTCATGATGAGCTGAAGCTGATGGATATAGTTCTTTCCAGGGAAGAGCTGTTTGCGGCCCAACATTTCGGCAAAGATGCAGCCAACAGACCACATGTCGATAGCCTGAGTGTACTCGTGGAGGGACAGCATGAGCTCCGGGGCACGGTACCAACGAGTGGCCACATACTCTGTCATGAAATATTTGTACTCATCCGGCTTGGTGCAAAGTCCTCTGGCCATGCCAAAGTCGCCAACCTTAAGCTCACAGTTCTCATTGATCAGAAGGTTACTTGGCTTTAGGTCACGGTGGAGAACATTCGCTGAATGAATGTATTTTAAACCCCTCAACAGCTGGTACAGGAAATAGCGGGCATGTTCTAATGTCAGGGGCTGAGAGGAGTGGATGATCTGGTGAAGATCGCTCTCCATGAGATCCAGCACCACATATCTGAAGATCACAAAGATAGAAAAACTCAGTGAGTGCTCACAATATATTCATAAAAGCAGCTAAGCACATTAAAGGAAACCATAAACCTTTCAAGAGACATGTATATAGAAAAAGTGCAGCGCTAAAAATATTCGGACAGATTAGACGACACCTAGACAATGCCCATCCACCCTAGGCTGGCTCAAGTTGCTTCCTGAAAAGGACCGCCTGGCAGACCTCCATTTTGCTGATACATTGCGCATTTTCTTTGCGCTTCTGGTGAGTGCGCATTTTATACATACCCTGCCCCTCACCGAGTTTTATTCGAACCACGACCGTGGGATTAATATATCACCTTGAGCTCTTACATTGTGGACTCATTACCCATTTATGAACATTGCTACCAAAAATCTGTCCGAATATTTTTAGCGCTGCACTTTTTCTATATACATATCTGAAGATCAGAAAACAAATAAATACAAGCTGTAAGAGCAGTGAAAATGTGCAACGGTCTTGTGTCAGAGCTGGCCGTAGCTGACCAGCAGTATTCTGTTTCAGAATAGGACAGAGTGGGTTTCTTGCTTTCAAATCGGAGCTGAAAAAGACCAACACGCTATGATATATTTAGTCCGAACACTGTGCATCCCTGGTGCCCCCACGGGCCGCATCTGGCCTACTGGATCTCTGTGGGTGGCCTGCTGCATTCAGGGCAGGGTCCACTACCTGTTGGCCACCAGCGTAGAGTCGCTGCCACTGACCACCAATGCAGGAAGGTGGTTAATGGGGAGGATAGAAGCACTGCCATCCACCCAGAAATGGAGATGTCTAGGCCCAAGGAATGAAGAGATTGCTATTCTCCCCTTATCCAATAATGGAAAGATTGATATTCCCCCCCCCTCCCATCACCACCCAGGAATGGAGAGATCACTATGTCCCCCGTATCCCCCTTCCCTCTCCACACACACACACCCAGGAATGGAGAGATTGTTATTCCTCCCTCACCCAATAATGGAAAGATCGCTATCTCCAAATTACCCCACCCAGGAATGGAAAGTTGGCTATCCTCCCTCACCAGGGAATGGAAGTACTGCTATCCGCTCTCACCCAGGATTGGAGAGATCGCTATTCCGACACAAACACAACCAGGAATGGAGAGATGGCTATCCTCCCCTCACGCGGCAATGGAGAGATGGCTATCCTCCCCTCACCCGACAATGGAGAGACGGCCATCCTCCCCTCAACCGGCAATGGAGAGACGGCCATCCTCCCCTCACCCGGCAATGGAGAGACGGCCATCCTCCCCTCACCCGGCAATGGAGAGACGGCCATCCTCCCCTCACCCGGCAATGGAGAGACGGCCATCCTCCCCTCACCCGGCAATGGAGAGACGGCCATCCTCCCCTCACCCGGCAATGGAGAGACGGCCATCCTCCCCTCACCCGGCAATGGAGAGACGGCCATCCTCCCCTCACCCGGCAATGGAGAGACGGCCATCCTCCCCTCACCCGGCAATGGAGAGACGGCCATCCTCCCCTCACCCGGCAATGGAGAGACGGCCATCCTCCCCTCACCCGGCAATGGAGAGACGGCCATCCTCCCCTCACCCGGCAATGGAGAGACGGCCATCCTCCCCTCACCCGGCAATGGAGAGACGGCCATCCTCCCCTCACCCAGCAATGGAGACGGCTATCCTCCCCTCACCCGGCAATGGATAGACGGCCATCCTCCCCTCACCCGGCAATGGAGAGACGGCCATCCTCCCCTCACCCGGCAATGGAGAGACGGCCATCCTCCCCTCACCCGGCAATGGAGAGACGGCCATCCTCCCCTCACCCGGCAATGGAGAGACGGCCATCCTCCCCTCACCCGGCAATGGAGAGACGGCCATCCTCCCCTCACCCGGCAATGGAGAGACGGCCATCCTCCCCTCACCCAGCAATGGAGACGGCTATCCTCCCCTCACCCGGCAATGGAGAGATCATCCCACACCCCCACCCAGTAATGGATAGATTCCCCTTCACCCGGGAATAAAGAGATTCCCCCCCCAGGAATGAAATGAATAATTCTTACACAGATTTGAATTCGGAGTAAGGCACAGCTGGTTTCAGGATGTCTTTGATGGCGATGACGTTGTCGTGTTTGAAGTGTTTCAGAATCTTCAGCTCTCGTAAGGTGCGCTTGGCGTGGGTCACCACATCGAAGGCGTTGGGGATCTTCTTAATGGCAACCTTCTGACCTGCAGAGCAGCGGAAACATTACAGCTCTGATAGCTGATTGGCTCATGGCTGACAAATCTTTCCTTTATCTATCAAATGACAACCTGATATAGCCAAACTAGACTAGTTATAAAGAGGTGACTGCTCTGGTTATATTTTACCCTTCCCCCCTCCCCTCCTCCTTCCCACCATCAACATGCTAATGACATTTACAAATAAAAACCTTTTTTCATGACTTATTATATTTTAGTCCCAATGATGTCACCGCTGGCTCTCTGTGCTTCTCTATGCAATGCGGGAAGATCATGGCTCATGGAAGGAACCGGAATGGTGCTGTACACAGGTTCCTGAACACATCACAGCACCCTGTCTCAGTACTCCTCTCAAGTACCCTCAACCCTGATGCCAGCAGTGGGCTGGCTCTTGGGAGGAGTTATGCAAATATCAAGACGCCTGTCACGTCTGCAGGAATGGGCCATCTAGGAAGGCATGTGGACCACCTTAGGTACTGCCCACATGTGATGCTAAGCCTGCATGATTGAAAGAACTGAAACCGGGGGGGCGGGGCAGAGAGGGGGGGAGAGAGGGAGGGGGGGAGAGGGGGGGAGAGGGGGAGAGAGAGGGGGAGAGAGAAGAGAGAGGGGAGAAAAAGAGGAGAGAGAGGGAGGGGGGGAGAGAGGGGGGAGGGGAAGAGAGGGAGGGAGGGAGAGAGAGAGGGGGGGAGAGGGAGGGGAAGAGAGAGGGGGGGAGAGGGAGGGGAAGAGAGAGGGGGGGAGAGGGAGGGGAAGAGAGAGGGGGGGAGAGGGAGGGGAAGAGAGAGGGGGGGAGAGGGAGGGGAAGAGGGGGGGGAAGAGAGGGAGGGGGTGGGGAAGAGAGGGAGGGAGGGGGAGAGAGAGGGAGGGAGGGGAGAGAGAGGGAGGGAGGGGGAGAGAGAGGGGGGCAGAGAGAGAGGGGGGGAGAGAGGGAGGGGCGGAGAGGGAGGGAGGGGGAGAGAGAAGAGAGGGGAGAAAGAGAGAGAGAAGAGGAGAGAAGAAAGGAGGGGGAGAAGGGGAGAAGGAGAGAGAGAGAGAGAGAGAGAGAAGGGGGGGAGAGGAAAAGTAAATAAATGACAAAACATCATTACCGGTGCACTTCCTGCGGGCAGACGACACCACGCCATAAGCTCCAGTGCCGATCGTCTCGATGATCTCGTATTCATCTCCCACATCGAAGGTAATGTCGAAGGAGCGCTCTTTCAGGATGGCGAGGTTCTTAGCCGCGGTGGACGTGCAGTGAGATTCTTCCAGTTTGGATGGCTCTCCACCCTGCGCAGGATTTTCAGGTTTCTTCTCCGCCATGGCTGCCTGCAAAAAGAAGAAGAGAGTGAAAAAAGCCGGGAATAGGAAGAACAGGGAACACCAACCGGCACAACCCCTGTGTATGTATTGCTGCTGCTGTTCATAGATAGACATATCCTCTAGTTTGCACATCTTCTTTTTTTTTTATAAGCACATTGTTTATACTTTTTACAGTCCTGGTGAAGAAGGAACATTATATCCCAGAAACGTGTTGGCTTGTTATCTGGTGAGATGAATACTTCTGGACTCCTAAGAGTGGCCCATGCAGTACATTGTCCGGGGCCCCTCCACCTACTATTGGGGGATAAAAATTGTACCTGTAAAGAAAAAAGTGAAGGTTTACACTGACCTCACCCCGTCTTTTGCCCACAGTGCCTGGCAAGGATGGTGTCACACTCTTTCTGGCTCCATCCAGGGGAACACAAAGCAGGTGAAATCTCATGAGAAGAAGATCTTGCAATGGACTAGAGCAGGGAACTGGAAAAGGACTGCATACGTTTTGAGATTGTTGGACTTGAGAGTCTTCATGAGTTTTTGCCTGCTCTGTGCTCCCCAGGAAACTTCCCAGAAGGAAGGTGACGTCACAACCAGTGATGGGGAAGATGAAGGTGAGGTAAGTAAAGAACTTATAAACAGTAGGGATCTGTAGAGGGAGAGGATCTGGGCAATATGAGTGGACTTTCCATTGTACTACTTGGTCCACACTGAAGTGGTGCTCTTGCCCTCCATACACCGACCTGTCTTCACCCCAACCACAGTCATGCTCTACTCTATGGCCTTCGCCCTGAGAGAAGAAACCCACCCTGGACCTGGCTCTTCTCACCCACCTTGGGCCCCGCTCCTCTCGTCCACCTTGGACCCAGCTCCTCTCACCCACCCTGGACCTGGCTCTTCTCACCCACCTTGGACCCAGCTCCTCTCGTCCACCCTGGACCCGGCTCCTCTCACCCACCCTGGACCCGGCTCCTCTCGCCCACCCTGGACCCTGCTCCTCTCGCCCACCCTGGACCCGGCTCCTCTCGCCCACCCTGGACCCGGCTCCTCTCGCCCACCCTGGACCCTGCTCCTCTCGCCCACCCTGGACCCGGCTCTTCTCACCCACCTTGGACCCGGCTCCTCTCGTCCACCCTGGACCCGGCTCCCTTCGCCCACCCTGGACCCGGCTCCCGGCATTCACTCACTCTTCTGTGCTGCACACCTGGAAGACCACAGCTCAAAACGGGGACAACTGAATCAGAACTGAGCGGACATTGATAAGGACTGACCTGATCTCATATCGGTGAATACTGGAAATCTGCATTATTTGTTTATACAAGACGTCCTTCCCATATACATGTCCTTATCTAATCACCAGGGACGGCGGTGTGTACCCAGGAAGGAGACCTACAGCGCCAAGTATTAGAAATATATACCCACCAGTGAGGGTGTACCTCCATTATATACCCCCAAGTGAGGGTGTACCCCCATTATATATCCCCCAGTGAAGGTGTACCTCCATTATATACCCCCCAATTGAGGGTGTACCCCCATTATATACCCCCCAGTGAAGGTGTACCCCCATTATATACCCACCAGTGAAGGTGTTCCCCCATTATATACCCCCCCGGTGAGGGTGTACCCCCATTATATACCCCCCCGGTGAGGGTGTACCCCATTATATACCCGCAAGTGAGGGTGTACCCCCATTATATACCCCCCAGTGAAGGTGTACCTCCATTATATACCCCCCAGTGAAGGTGTACCCCCATTATATACCCCCAGTGAGGGTGTACCCCCATTATATACCCCCAGTGAGGGTGTACCTCCATTATATACCCCCCAGTGAGGGTGTACCCCCATTATATACCCCCAGTGAGGGTGTACCTCCATTATATACCCCCCAGTGAGGGTGTACCTCCATTATATACCCCCCAGTGAGGGTGTACCCCCATTATATACCCCCCAGTGAGGGTGTACCCCCATTATATACCCCCAGTGAGGGTGTACCTCCATTATATACCCCCCAGTGAGGGTGTACCCCCATTATATACCCCCCAGTGGAAGGTGTACCCTATTTTCCATCCCCAGTGAAGGGATATCACAGATTATAGCCCTCCATACAGCCAGTGTAGCCGTATATTAGCCCTCACGCCCCCGGGCACACACCCACCCACCAGGAAGAGTCAGCCACAGCTGCCCCTTTAAGAGAACTCACCCAGCGGCCGAGCCGCCGCAGGACCCGGATGTACGGCGGAAAGCTGAGGGCGGAGCTAGAGTCACCGCTGTCCACAGAACATAGCGTCTCCACCAATCAGAGACAGGGTGAAGGAAGAGAGGAGAGCATGGGAGGCGTGTCTTGTTTCTTGGCAACGAGGAGGCGGAGCCGGCCATTCTCCCGGAGCTTCTCGGATACAGAGAGGGCGGGGCACTTACATACAGGGCGGGGCTGGCCTGTTGGCGGGTGTAGCAGTGGGGGGGGGGGAAGCTCACATGGCACTCTGCCGGTTCCACGGCCATGTGGTGTAATGACTCCTACAGCAAGGTGCCGCCCCTCGTGCCTGCTAACCAATCGCGAACCGCACAGGCAGTAAACTCCCGCCTCACACGCGTGCTGACCAATCATAGCCCGCGCAGACAGCAAGCTCCCGCCTCTCACGCCTACTGGTCAATCACAGCCCGCTCAGATTGCAAGCGTCCGCCTCCCATCCCTGCTGGCCAATCGCGGCCCGCGTAGACTGCAAGCTCCCGCCTTCCCCGTAGCTACCAACCAATCAGAGCCCGCAGCAAAGTCCTCTGTGCATGTCAATCACTGTACACTGGGATATATTGGAGGGATGTGTGTTGGGTGAGAAATGGGTAAAATCCGGGCGGAAGGTGGGCGCCAAAGAGGCGTAACCGGGCGCTATATAGAGACGCGGAAAGTTGCAGTGTGTATATGAGAGATAACTACACAAGTCCTATCCCCGAGCCACGCGTGCGCACAGAGTTCCGGTCATCCTATTGGCTCTGTCTGCCTAGTGGGCGGAGCGCTGCACAGGACACGCCCGCTCGGTGTGGAGAGGCGTGGCATTCCGGGGGAGGGGGCGGGGCTCTGGTGTGTAGAGATGTGCAGAGGTGGCCGGGATAGGAGGGGTTAACATTCCCAGACAGTGACGGGAGGGGGGGGGGGACAGTGCTGACACCAATGTACTGGTGTCGGTGGAGCAATAATAACCGGAAATATCTAAGGGGGGCAGTACAACCCTGCAGCTGAGCCCTGTTCTTACTGCCCTGAACAGCTAACCGATTTTACTGCAGGGGCTGGGGGTGTACACTGGGGGACGGCTCTGCAACACGTATCCCCTGTGCTAGCCACACCCTGCATTCTCACCATACAATCTGATTGGACAACCGCCTTCGAGGTGACCATACATCATACAATCTGATTGGACAACTTAAAACTGACCATACAATCTGATTGGACGACCCCCTTAGAGCAGTTCATACGATCTGATTGTAAAATCTACTTAGAGAGGGCCATACGATCTGTTTGGACGACCCCCTTAGAGCGGACCATACAATCAGATTGTACAACCTCCTTAGAGCTGACCATACAATCTGATTGCACAACCTCCTTAGAGCTGACCATACAATCTGATTGCACAACCTCCTTAGAGCGGACCATACAATCTGATTGCACAACCTCCTTAGAGCGGACCATACAATCTAATTGTACAACCTCCTTAGAGCTGACCATACAATCTGATTGCACAACCTCCTTAGAGCGGACCATACAATCAGATTGTACAACCTCCTTAGAGCTGACCATACAATCTGATTGCACAACCTCCTTAGAGCGGACCATACAATCAGATTGTACAACCTCCTTAGAGCTGACCATACAATCTGATTGCACAACCTCCTTAGAGCGGACCATACAATCAGATTGCACAACCTCCTTAGAGCTGACCATACAATCAGATTGTACAACCTCCTTAGAGCTGACCATACAATCAGATTGTACAACCTCCTTAGAGCTGACCATACAATCTGATTGCACAACCTCCTTAGAGCGGACCATACAATCTGATTGCACAACCTCCTTAGAGCTGACCATACAATCTGATTGTACAACCTTCTTAGAGCTGACCATACAATCTGATTGCACAACCTCCTTAGAGCTGACCATACAATCTGATTGTACAACCTCCTTAGAGCTGACCATACAATCAGATTGTACAACCTCCTTAGAGCTGACCATACAATCTGATTGCACAACCTCCTTAGAGCAGACCATACAGTCTAATTGTACAACCTCCTTAGAGCGGACCATACAATCTGATTGCACAACCTCCTTAGAGCGGACCATACAATCTGATTGCACAACCTCCTTAGAGCGGACCATACAATCTGATTGTACAACCTCCTTAGAGCTGACCATACAATCTGATTGTACAACCTCCTTAGAGCTGACGATACAATCTGATTGTACAACCTCCTTAGAGCTGACCATACAATCTAATTGTACAACCTCCTTAGAGCTGACCATACAATCTGATTGTACAACCTCCTTAGAGGGGACCATACAATCTAATTGTACAACCTCCTTAGAGCGGACCATACAATCTGATTATACAACCTCCTTAGAGCTGACCATACAATCTGATTATACAACCTCCTTAGAGCTGACCATACAATCTGATTGCACAACCTCCTTAGAGCAGACCATACAGTCTAATTGTACAACCTCCTTAGAGCGGACCATACAATCTGATTGCACAACCTCCTTAGAGCGGACCATACAATCTGATTGCACAACCTCCTTAGAGCGGACCATACAATCTGATTGTACAACCTCCTTAGAGCTGACCATACAATCTGATTGTACAACCTCCTTAGAGCTGACCATACAATCTGATTGTACAACCTCCTTAGAGGGGACCATACAATCTAATTGTACAACCTCCTTAGAGCGGACCATACAATCTAATTGTACAACCTCCTTAGAGCGGACCATACAATCTGATTATACAACCTCCTTAGAGCTGACCATACAATCTGATTGTATGACCTCCTTAGAGCGGACCATACAATCTGATTGTACAACCTCCTTAGAGGGGACCATACAATCTAATTGTACAACCTCCTTAGAGCGGACCATACAATCTGATTATACAACCTCCTTAGAGCTGACCATACAATCTGATTATACAACCTCCTTAGAGCTGACCATACAATCTGATTGTACAACCTCCTTAGAGCTGACCATACAGTCTGATTGTATGACCTCATTGGTCACAACAATGTAATCTGAGTCCATTGCATGTGGTATCGGGCCAGGCCTGATACTACAAAGATCTAAAGGAGATTGTACAATCAGATTGCAGCATGTATGTGAACCCCAAGGCTCCATGCACACTAGCATTATGCTAGTGATTCCGTTTTTAGGAGCATCCGCCTTTTATTAACGTTTTTACCGTACATGTGGAAAAAAAAAGAAAAAGCTGTCAGTGGCGTTCAGCGTTTTTTTCTTTTCTGCTGGAAAAACGCTCCAAAAAAACTTCACAAAACACTTTTTTTTCTGCTCCGAGACGCTGAAACTCAAAAAATGGTGCTAGCCTAAAGCCGTGTGTACGGAGTACAGACACCTGGGGGGGGGGGGGGTGCCGGAGCGAGATTGTACACTCCGATTGTAGAGTCTAAAGCCGCCCACACACATTACAATCTCATTGTATGAACTGTAAGGGTCGGTTCACACTATAGAAACGCAGTCCAGATGCATTTTCAACGTGTTCCGGTCCGTTTTTTGAAACGTTCCAGTTCATTTTTTCCCCTCGTCGTCTTCCATTTAAATATGGATGTGTATTTTTTGGTGCCTTCGGCTGCATTTTTTGGTGCCTTCGGCTGCATTTTTTGGTGCATTCTGGTGCATTTTTTGGTGCTTTCGGGTGCATTTTTTGGTGCATTTTTTAGTGAATTTTTTGGTGCATTCCAATGCATTTTTTGGTGCGTTTTACCACGTTCCAGTGCAGTTCTGTGCAGGAAAAATGCCGCCTGTTCTACTTTTTTTTCCTACATCCAGAACACACCGGAACTGCAAGCGCTGATGTGAACGATGTCACTGACAACCAGATCACTGATTTTCTGTGCGTTTTGGATGCAGAAAAAAAAGCAGCTGAAACACATGGAGTGTGAACTGGCACCAAGGGTCGGTTCACACAACAGAAACGCAGTCCGGATATGTTACGGATGCGTTTTTGCATGCACGTTTTTTTAAATCGAAAAGAAAAATAATAGAAACAAATATGAATAGAATATGCTGTATCCGTCTCTCGAAATTCAAATAGAATACAATAGAAAAGAACAGAAAATTAAATAGAGAATAGAATAGAAAAAAACTATAGAATAGAATAAATTAGAATATAACCGTCTTTCAAGTTTTGAATGCCAATTCGAATCCAACATAACAAAATTCGAAGCGAATCGAAAAGGAAAATAATAGAAACAAATATGAATAGAATACAATAGAAAACCAATAGAACAGAATAAAATAGAATGTAACTGTCTTCCGAAGTTTGAATTTCGAATAGAACAAATTGGAATTCAAATATAATAGATTAGAATAGAAAAGAATAGAACAAAATAAGAGAATAGAACAGAAAAAAAAAATAGCATAGAATAGAACAGATTAGAAAGAATATAACCGTCTTTCAAGTTTTGAATGCCAATTCGAATGCAACATTACTAAATTCGAAGCGAATATGAAGAAAAGTTGAAATTGAAAAGGAAAATAATAGAAATGAATGAAAGAACAGAATAGAAAAGAGCAGAATAGAAAAACAATAGAATAGAATAGAACTGTCTTCCAAAATTTGAATTTCAAATGGAATAAATTGGAATTAGAATAGAAAATAATGGAATTGAAAAGCATAGAATAGTATAGAACAGAAAAAAACAGCAGAATAAAATAGAATATAATGTAACTGGCTCCCAACATTCGAAAGAATACAATAGAAAAGAACAGAAAATAAGAGAACAGAATAGAAAAAAACAACAACGTAGAATAAAATAGAAAGAATATAACCATCTTTCAAATTTCGCATGCCAATTAGAATCCAAAATAACGAAATTCAAAGCGAATTTGAAATTGAATAGAAAAATAATAGAAACTAGCATGAAGGAATAGAGTAGAATAGAACAGAATAAACTAGGAAGAATATAACTATGTTCTGAAATTTTAATTTTGAATAGAATAATTCACATAGATTAGAATAGAATTGAAAAGACTAGACTTGAAAAGAATAGAACAGGAAAAAAAAAAACAATAGAATAAAATAGAATAGAACTGTCTTCCGAAATTTGAATTTCAAATAAATTGAAATTAGAATAGAATAAATAAGAATAGAATAGAACAGAAGAAAACAATAGACTATAACTGTCTTCTGAAATTCGAAAAGAATAGAACAGAAAATAAGAGAACAGAATAGAAAAAACAATTGCATAGAATAGAATAAAATAGAATATAACCGTCTTTCAAATGCCGATTTGCTTGCCAAATATTACAGATGATGCGGGGGGGGGGGGGGTGACAGTCACATAATACACATGATGGGGGGGGGGGGTTGCAGGCACATAATACGGATGATATGGGGGGGGGGATGAAAGTTACATATTACACATGATGGGGGGGGTTACAGGCACATAATACGGATGATATGGGGGGGTGAAAGTTACATATTACAGATGATGGGGGGGGGGTGACAGTCACATAATACAGATGATGGGGGGGGGGGTGGAAGTTACATATTACACATGATGGGGGGGGGGTTACAGGCACATAATACAGATGATGGGGGGGTTACAGTCACATAATACAGATGATGGGGGGGGGGGGGGTGCAGGCACATAATACGGATGATATGGGGGGGGGATGAAAGTTACATATTACACATGATGGGGGGGGTTACAGGCACATAATACGGATGATATGGGGGGGTGAAAGTTACATATTACAGATGATGGGGGGGGGGGTGACAGTCACATAATACAGATGATGGGGGGGGGTGGAAGTTACATATTACACATGATGGGGGGGGGGGTTACAGGCACATAATACGGATGATATGGGGGGGGGTGAAAGTACATATTACACATGATGGGGGGGTTACAGGCACATAATACAGATGATGGGGGGGGGTTACAGTCACATAATACAGATGATGGGGGGGGTTACAGTGACATTATACAGATGATATGGGGGGGGGGTGACAGTCACACAATACAGATGATATGGGGGGGGGGGGAAGTTACATATTACTGATGATATGGGGGGGGTGACAGACACATAATACAGATGATATGGGGGGGGGGGGTGAAAGTTACATAATACAGATGATATGGGGGGGGGGTGAAAGTTACATAATACAGATGATATGGGGGGGGGTGAAAGTTACATAATACAGAT
>NW_028320996.1:0-86083 GCF_062004578.1 Staurois parvus
TCTCTCTCTCTCTCTCTCTCTCCCCTCCTCTCTCTCCCCCTCCTCCTCCCTCTCTCTCTCTCTCTCTCCCCCTCCTCCTCCCTCTCTCTCTCTCTCTCTCCCCCCCCTCCTCCTCCTCTCTCTCTCTCATCTCTCTCTCTGGCCTCTTCTAGACCTCCTACCAGACAGAGTTGGGCCAGGCTCTGGACCTCATCACCTCTCAGCCGGGGAAGGTGGATTTGGACCGGTACACGGAGTCCAGGTGAGGTATTGTGGATGGGCGGAGCTCTCCTAGGTGTCTCTGCTGTCATTGGTCGGACTGTTGTAATCCCCGCCTCTCTGGACAGGTATAAATCCATCGTGAAGTACAAGACGGCGTTTTACTCCTTCTACCTCCCTGTGGCTGCCGCCATGTACATGGTGAGTTGTGGGTGTGACGTGGGGGCGGGAATGTTCCCTCCCCCGGGCCGGAATGTTCCCTCCCCCTCGCTGCGTTACAGCCTAGGGTGTGTCCCCCTCACCCCGTATCTCTCCATATCCTGCAGGCCGGCATAGACGGGGAGGAGGAACACGGCAACGCCAGGACCATCCTGCTGGAGATGGGCGAGTTCTTCCAGATCCAGGTGAGCCTCGGGGGAGGGGCTAGTGAGGTGTGTGGGAGGGGCTACTGAGGGCTCATTGGCTGTGTGTAAGGAGGGCGTGGGTGGGGCCTCTCTATGCAGGGATGTTAGTCTGGGAGAGGAGCTCTTTGGTGTGTGGGGCTGCTGTCTGGGGGAGGGGCTATTTGGTGTGTGGGTGGGGCCGCTGTCTGCAGGGATGTCAGTCTGGGGGAGGGGCTATTTGGTGTGTGGGTGGGGCCGCTGTCTGCAGGGATGTCAGTCTGGGGGAGGGGCTATTTGGTGTGTGGGTGGGGCCGCTGTCTGCAGGGATTTCATTGTGGGGGAGGGGCTATTTGGTGTGTGGGTGGGGCTGCTGTCTGCAGGGATGTCAGTCTGGGGGAGGGGCTATTTGGTGTGTGGGTGGGGCCGCTGTCTGCAGGGATTTCATTGTGGGGGAGGAGCTATTTGGTGTGTGGGTGGGGCCGCTCTCTGCAGGGATGTCAGTCTGGGGGTGGAGCTATTTGGTGTGTGGGTGGGGCCGCTGTCTGCAGGGATGTCAGTCCGGGGGAGGAGCTATTTGGTGTATGGGTGGGGCCGTTGTCTGCAGGGATGTCAGTCTGGGGGTGGAGCTATTTGGTGTGTGGGTGGGGCCACTGTCTGCAGGGATGTCAGTCTGGAGGAGGAGCTATTTGGTGTGGGTGGGGCCACTGTGCAGGGATTTCATTGTGGGGGAGGAGCTATTTGGTGTGTGGGTGGGGCTGCTGTCTGCATGGATTTCATTCTGGAGGAGGGGCTACCATGTGTGTGGGTGGGGCTGCTGTCTGAAGGGATGTTGATCTGAGGGAGGGGCTGAATGGTGTGTAGGTGGGGCCACTCTGCAGGGATGTCAGTCTCGGGGAGGAGCTATTTGGTGTCTGGGTGGGGCTGCTGTCCCTGGGGATGCCAGTCTGGGGGAGGGGGTATGTGGGTGTGGTTGCTGTCTGGAGGGACAGTGATCTGCGGGAGGGGCTATCTGGTGTGTGGGTGGGGCCTCTGCAGGGATGTCAGTCTGGGGGAGGGGCTATCTGATATGTGGGTGTGGTTGCTGTCTGGAGGGACAGTAATCTGCGGGAGGGGCTATCTGGTGTGTGGATGGGTCCTCTCTCTGCAGGGGTGGCAGTCTGGGGGAGGGGCTATCTGGTGTGTGGGTGGGGTCAGCCATCGATCATCTGGCAATGCCATGGCGGAGCTCCTCCTGGGAATGGCCGTCTCCTGGCTGTTGTGCTGATCCTCTGGCTTCCCTTGTAGGACGACTATCTGGACTGTTACGGGGACCCCGGGGTGACGGGGAAGATCGGCACCGATATCCAGGACAATAAATGCGGCTGGCTGGTGGTGGAAGCTCTGAGGCGGGTCAGTCCTGAGCAGAGGAGGATCCTGGAGGTGGGTACAGTCTGCAGGGGCGGAGCTTGTGCTTTGGCTCTGATTGGTGGGCAGAGGAGCGGGGGGTGTTACCCAGCGATGGGTTTTGACCCCTGATTGTTGAATGAAGGGGGGGTGGTACGGTACCAGTCCTCTGGATTGTAACACCCCTCCCCCTGAATCTGACCCGATTGGTGGGTGGAGGCGGTGGGGTTACCTGTCCTGATTGGAGGGATTGAGGGGCGGGGCTCTGACTGTCATTGGGGAAGGGGTGGGGATTGTAATCAACCCCTCCCCAGGTTCTAGCTCTGATTGGAGGAGGATTGTGACCCCCCCCCCCTTCCTCTGAACCTGACTAGAGGAGGGTTGTAACCCCCCGACCCTGATTGGAGGATTGTAACCCCCCTCCCCCGGCCTCTGATTGGCAGATTGTAGGATTGACCCCTCCCATTCTGTGCTCTGCAGGAGAACTATGGCCAGGCGGGGGCGGAGGAGGTGCAGCGGGTGAAGGTGGTGTACGAGGAGTTGGATCTGGCGGCGGTCTACACTGCGTACGAGGAGGAGAGCTACCAGCGTCTGCGGACCCTCATCTCCCAGCATGCCAATGGCCTGTCCAAGGAGATATTCCTGGGCCTCGCCCGCAAGATCTACAAGAGGCAGAAGTGACCCCGCCCCCGCAGAGCCGGAACCTCCCACCTCGTAATACCTAACACAGCAGCAGAGGACGCCCCTGACGTCGGGATGCCGCCCACCCCCCCATCTCGTCTACCCTGATGTCGGAGCGCCCCCTTCCCCCCCCCCCCCCATATCGGGGCGCCCCCTCCTCCTGCCCCCCACCATCGGGGCGTCCCCTTCTCCCCCCCCCCCCCACCATCGGGGCGCCCCCAGCTGCCTCCTCTCCTCATTTAGCTGCCTTGTCTGTATCATTTGTATTCCCAGGACTGTAATAAGCCGGGCGGCCATGTTTGTCCGGATCTTCCCGGCGTATTCTATGACTGTATCTGCAGAACTCCGCCCACACTGGCGGCCATGTTGTCGGAGCCCCGCTCTCCCATTGGAGGATTCGGGGGACGGATGGACTCAATAAAATGGATGTGATAAAAGTATTTTTCATCATTCTCCGACTCCGAGAGTCATTACTGAGAGACCCCGCTGGTCACACTGTGCGCATGCTGAGGGGAGGGCCCCGCCCCCATACTGCCCGCCATGGCTGCACATCTGTGGAAATACCACTCGCCTGGCTGAGTGCTGATTAGTGCGATTCTTCGCCACTGACCCGGAACTGGGGCCCAATGATGGCAGAGGAGCCCGACGGAGCCAGGCGATCAGCATTTCCATACAGAATGACACCAAGGTGACCCCAGCGTCCCTGTGCCCATTGTGAGGGGTCCCCAGCGTCCCTGTGCCCATTGTGAGGGGTCCCCAGCGTCCTGTGCCCATCATGAGGGGTCCCCACCGTCCCTGTGTCCATTATGAGGGGTTCCCACCATCCCTGTGCTGAGTTCCTGGGTCTGTACACCCGCTGTGCCCATTATGAGGGGTCTCCACCGTCTCTGTGCCCATTATGAGGGGTCCCCACCGTCTCTGCCCATTATGAGGGGTTCCCACCGTCCCTGTGCTGAGTTCCTGGATCTGTACACCCGCTGTGCCCATTATGAGGGGTTCCCACCATCTCTGTGCCCATTATGAGGGGTTCCCACTGTGATGGGCGTGGCGTCAGATCCCAGCCCTTCTCACCAAACTCGTGACCGAAGGACTAGCCAATCTAAAACCGCGCTGTGACATGCGTAACAATGCCACGCCCAGCTGCACCCTGCACAACGATTTTCCAGCTAATGGACCACAATCGATGTACCGGCAGCCTGGGAGCGACTGTTACTGGGTCAGGTCAATTAACCCTTCACACTGCCACCACCTCCTATTGTACAGAGAAAGAGGAAACTCGGCGATAACACTATGATGATTGGATAATCGTCTGTATACCACGGTCACCGCAGGCAGAGTATACAGAGGGTTAAACACACACAGTAGCGCTCTTCAGAGACAGGAGTTCTTAGTTTACATTAAAGAGCTTTACAAACAGTTCAACACTTTCAGAAAATAGGATTTATTACTAAAAGGTCAGACGGGTGCAATAAAAATATTTACAGGAAAGATGTAACCAATATATATATACAGAGAACAATCACACAGCAGAGAGGTAACAGAAGGAAGTTTAGGGAGGTAAATACTTGCCGTCAGCCTTGGGTTAGGCAGATTCGAGTGCCCTGAACAGAAGGGTGCCGATTCTCCCAAAGTTGGTTCGATGTTAAACGGGAGAATCTCCTCATCTTACCTCTCTCAGGCCTGACACTCCCAGCAGGGGGTGTCTCTGAAGCCAAGGGCCAATCGCCTCATTTGGGGAGGGGTTTTAGGCGGAGACCCAAGCTAGGACCAAAATCCCTCCCAGTTTATATCAGGGTCAATAACCATCCCTAGGTACATGTAGCATCCTATCCACTAGCAGGATAATATGCAGAATCATCTGCTGAACGTCCAGACATGACATATGACATATCTGCCTGTGACGGGTAAGGAGATATCACTTTCTGCTCTCAGGTAGACGTAATCTAGGGGTGTAAGGTATCAGGTGACTCGTATTAAACTGACCTCTCCGAATGTATGCTTGGTTTTATTGTACCTTCTTCCTGCCGGGCGTTATGAAATTGTATGACAAAGTGGTTTCATGTGGGATGTAGGTTTTACTGCCACTCTGGAATGCTTTCATGTCCAGTGACTGACGGGTTTACAGCTTTACGATCAGCTCAGAGCAAGAGTCTAACAGACACCCTGGAATCAGCTAGTTGGGTTTACAACCATGAAGTGTATCCAGCTGTGCCCTGTGCACTCCTGAACTCAGCCACACCAGACCACATGCCATACAACAAAAAGTGAGGGGGGGAGGGGGACTGATTTGGAGTGAGAATGACACAAGATGGAGGATCATTAGCAACATGGTTGTCCACGTCCATATCTGTGCGCACGATTGCTACACCCACCATCCCTGTGCACGTTATGAGGGGTTCCCACCATCCCTGTGCACGTTATGAGGGGTTCCCACCATCCCTGTGCCGAGTTCCCGGGTCTGTACACCTGCTGTGCCCATTATCAGGGGTTCCCACCATCCCTGTGCACGTTATGAGGGGTTCCCACCATCCCTGTGCCCATTATGAGGGGTTCCCCCCATCCCTGTGCCCATTATGAGGGGTTCCCACCATCCCTGTGCCCATTATGAGGCGTTCCCACCATCCCTGTGCCCATTATGAGGGGTTCCCACCATCCCTGTGCTCATTATGAGGGGTTCCCACCATCCCTGTGCCCATTATGAGGGGTTCCCACCATCCCTGTGCCCATTGTGAGGGGTTCCCACCATTCCTTTGCCCACTATGAGGGGTTCCCACCATCCCTGTGCCCATTATGAGAGGTTCCCACCATCCCTGTGCCCATTATGGGGGGTTACCACCATCTCTGTGCCGAGTTCCCGGGTCTGTACACCTGCTGTGCCCATTATCGGGTTCCCACCATCCCTGTGCACGTTATGAGGAGTTCCCACCATCCCTGTGCACGTTATGAGCACTTTCCGGATTGGGTGATTCCATCAGAGAAGCTCTTCCTCCCCCCTGGGACCCCGGACTGGGTGTCTGTAGCTCAGGGATTCTACACTCAGGAATAGGGGCAGCCCCCACAGGAACAATAAAAACAAATATTACACCCCACACTGAGGACATAACCAGGTGACACTGACCCCATCACGAGGCGAGGCTGACACCAAACTGACCCCATCACGAGGCGAGGCTGACACCAGACTGACCCCATCACAGGGCGAGGCTGACACCATCACGAGGCGAGGCTGGCACCAGACTGACCCCATCACGAGGCGAGGCTGACACCAGACTGACCCCATCACCAGGTGAGACTGACACCAGACTGACCCCATCACGAGGCGAGACTGACACCAGACTGACCCCATCACGAGGCGAGACTGACACCAGACTGACCCCATCACGAGGCGAGGCTGACACCAGACTGACCCCATCACTAGGTGAGGCTGACACCAGACTGACCCCATCACGAGGCGAGGCTGACACCAGACTGACCCCATCACGAGGCGAGGCTGACACCAGACTGACCCCATCACGAGGCGAGGCTGGCACCAGACTGACCCCATCACAAGGCGAGGCTGGCACCAGACTGACCCCATCACAAGGCGAGGCTGACACCAGACTGACCCCATCACAAGGCGAGGCTGACACCAGACTGACCCCATCACGAGGCGAGGCTGACACCAGACTGACCCCATCACGAGGCGAGGCTGACACCGGACTGACCCCATCACGAGGCGAGGCTGACACCAGACTGACCCCATCACGAGGCGAGGCTGACACCAGACTGACCCCATCACGAGGTGAGACTGACACCAGACTGACCCCATCACGAGGCGAGACTGACACCAGACTGACCCCATCACGAGGCGAGACTGACACCAGACTGACACCATCACGGGGCGAGACTGACACCAGACTGACCCCATCACGAGGCGAGGCTGACACCAGACTGACCCCATCACGAGGCGAGGCTGACACCAGACTGACCCCATCACGAGGCGAGACTGACACCAGACTGACCCCATCACTAGGTGATGCTGACACCAGACTGACCCCATCACGAGGCGAGACTGACACCAGACTGACCCCATCACGAGGCGAGGCTGACACCAGACTGACCCCATCACGAGGCGAGGCTGACACCGGACTGACCCCATCATGTAGGAACCTCTAGGAGGAGCAGCCAACAGACAGACAACAGGTGACACCATGGGAACGCACACCCGGGGGGGGGGGGGGGGAGACCGGAGACGTCACACTGACAGTTCTCACTTCAGGTTTCTGCTGATTATATCTTCTCTGTGTTTCGGAGAGACATGGGAGTCGTCCCCCCCCCCCCGACACCCACCAAAGAACAGAGCCCCCCCAGAAGCCCCTCCCCCAGCTGTCACACCCCCCTCCCCCGGCCAGGGCAATTTTATTCTGACTTCCTGTTATGTGACTGAGACAGGAAATGAGCAGAACCCCCCCCCCGCAGCAAGGACCACCATGTCTCTGATTGGATGATGTCCAGGAAGGGGGCGGGATCATCACGCCAGGAAGTCAGATGACATTCCCCATTACATTGTATCAGACAAACTTCCTACATGTGTTCCAGGGTGACGGATGGGGATGATGGGTGAGGAGGATGGATGGGGATGATGGGTGAGGAGGACGGATGAGGAGGATGGGTTAGGAGGATGGATGGGGATGATGGGTGAGGAGGATGGATGGGGATGATGGGTGAGGACAGATGAGGGGGATGATGGGTGATGAGGAGGATGGATGGGGATAATGGGTGAGGAGGATGGATGGGGATGACGGGTGAGGAGGATGGATGAGGATGATGGGGTGAGGAGGATGGATGGGGATGATGGGTGAGGAGGACGGATGAGGATGATGGGTGAGGACGGGTGAGGAGGACGGATGAGGAGGATGGGTGAGGAGGATGGATGAGGAGGATGGATGGGGATGATGGGTGAGGAGGACGGATGGGGATGATGGGTGAGGAGGACGGATGAGGAGGATGGATGAGGAGGACGGATGAGGAGGATGGATGAGGATGATGGGTGAGGAGGATGGATGGGGATGATGGGTGAGGAGGACGGATGGAGATAAAAGATGAGGACGGATGGGGATGATGAATGTAAATGACGGACGGGGGTAACAGATGAGGAGGACAGATGGGGATTCCGGATGAGGAGGACGGATGGAGATAAAAGAGGAGGACGGGTGGAGATGACGGACGGGGGAAACAGATGAGGAGGATGGATGAGGATGGATAGGGTGAACGGATGAGCAGGATGGATGGGGATGACAGATGAGGACGGATGGAGATGATGGAAGAGGAGGACGGATGATGATGATGATGATGGATGGGGAGGATGATGGATAAGGAGGATGGATAGGGATGATGGACGAGGAGGATGGATGGAGATGACAGATGAGGAGGATGGATGGGGATGACAGATGTGGATGGAGATGATGGATGAGGATGGTAGATGAGGATGATGGGTGAGGAGGATGGATGGAGATGACAGATGAGGATGGATGGGGATGACGGATGTGGATGGAGATGATGGATGAGGACGGCAGATGGAGATGATGGATGAGGATGGTAGATGGAGATGATGGGTGAGGAGGATGGATAGGGATGAGGATGACGGATGGAGATGACGATGTTGGCAGCTTTGCCCCTCTGATCCCCATGTCTGTGATCTCCATCCTCCGCCTCAGTCGGGGAATCTGAGGATAATCTTATTGTCTGTCTATCCGGAGAATTCTCATCCGTCAGCTGATCCCCTCCCCCCCCTTCGGGGATGATGATGTCATGCTGGTCCTCCCCTCCTCCTCCTGGATGCAGAATCTCCACCCTCATCCTGGAGGCTGCGGTACCCGCTGGATGTGAAGGTGATGGGGGGGGGGGGGGGAGGGATAGGTTTGGGGTGACAGGATGGATGGGGGGCACATTGGGGTCCCCCAAATTCTGCAGACACATAAAATGACCCCCCCTCCCCCCACCATGGAGGAGAGCTGCATCATCATCCCTGTCTACAATAGGATACAATGTATGTGACTGAGGGGTCCATCCGGAGAGGACATATCATCCTCATCCTCCATCTTCATCCTCCTCCTCCATCATCATCCTCCTCCATCATCCTCTATCCTCATCATCCTCCATCCTCCTCCTCCCTCATCATCCTCCATCCTCATCATCCTCCTCCTCCTCCTCCCTCTTCATCATCCTCCATCCTCATCATCCTCCTCAAGCTTCATCATCCTCCATCCTCATCCTCCATCTTCCATCCCCATCATCCCACCGCCGTCCATCCTACATGTATATATATCAGACTTGTTTACATCCCGTGTGTCATATCCCCCCATGTAGATGTGCAGGTGTCATGTATGTTCCCCCATGTAGATGTCATGTGCAGGGGTCAGGTATGTTCCCTCCATGTAGATGTCATGTATGTTCCCCCCATGTAGATGTCATGTGCAGGGGTCATGTATGTTCCCTCCATGTAGATGTCATGTATGTTCCCCCCATGTAGATGTCATGTGCAGGGGTCATGTATGTTCCCCCATGTAGATGTCATGTGCAGGGGTCAGGTATGTTCCCCCCATGTAGATGCCATGTGCAGGTGTCATGTATGTTCCTCCTGTAGAGTCCTCCATGTAGATGTCATGTATGTTCCTCCATGTAGATGTCATGTGCAGGGGTCAGGTATGTTCCCTCCATGTAGATGTCATGTATGTTCCCCCCATGTAGATGTCATGTGCAGGGGTCAGGTATGTTCCCCCCATGTAGATGCCATGTGCAGGGGTCAGGTATGTTCCCCCATGTAGATGCCATGTGCAGGGGTCAGGTATGTTCCCTCCATGTAGATGTCATGTGCAGGGGTCAGGTATGTTCCCTCCATGTAGATGTCATGTGCAGGGTCAGGTATGTTCCTCCATGTAGATTTCATGTATGTTCCTCCATGTAGATGTCATGTGCAGGGGTCAGGTATGTTCCCCTCCATGTAGATGTCATGTATGTTCCTCCATGTAGATGTCATGTGCAGGGGTCAGGTATGTTCCCTCCATGTAGATGTCATGTATGTTCCTCCATGTAGATGTCATGTGCAGGGGTCAGGTATGTTCCCCCATGTAGATGTCATGTGCAGGGGTCATGTATGTTCCTCCATGTAGATGCCATGTGCAGGGGTCAGGAATGTCCCCATGTAGATGTCATGTGCAGGGGTCAGGTATGTTCCCCCCATGTAGATGTCATGTGCAGGTGTCAGCTATGTTCCCTCCATGTAGATGTCATGTGCAGGGGTCAGGTATGTTCCTCCCATGTAGATGTCATGGGGGTCAGGTATGTTCCCCCCATGTAGATGTCATGTGCAGGGGTCAGGTATGTTCCCCCATGTAGATGTCATGTGCAGGGGTCAGGTATGTTCCCCCATGTAGATGTCATGTGCAGGTGTCAGGTATGTTCCCTCCATGTAGATGTCATGTGCAGGGGTCAGGTATGTTCCTCCATGTAGATGTCATGTGCAGGGGTCAGGTATGTTCCTCCATGTAGATGTCATGTGCAGGTGTCAGGTATGTTCCCTCCATGTAGATGTCATGTGCAGGTGTCAGGTATGTTCCCTCCATGTAGATGTCATGTGCAGGTGTCAGGTATGTTCCCTCCGTGTAGATGTCATGTGCAGGGTCAGGTATGTTCCTCCATGTAGATGTCATGTGCAGGTGTCAGGTATGTTTCCTCCATGTAGATGTCATGTATATGGTGGTGTGATATTCTACATGTGACAGGTGTGGTATGTCCTATATGTGTGGGCGGTGACATCACAGGATCAATGTATACTGTCAGAATGGAGGAGTGAAAGCAGAGCACAGGAATGGAGTGAGATGGGTCACTGGATCTGGAGAAGGGGGTAGATGGGTCACTGGATCTGGGGGAAAGGGGTAGATGGGTCACTGGATCTGGGGAAGGGGGTAGGTGGGTCACTGGACCTGGGAAGGGGGTAGGGTGGGTCACTGGACCTGGGAAGGGGGTAGTTGGGTCACTGGACCTGGGGAAGGGGGTAGGGTGGGTCACTGGACCTGGGGAAGGGGGTAGTTGGGTCACTGGACCCGGGGAAGGGGGTAGGGTGGGTCACTGGATCTGGGGAAGGGGGTAGTTGGGTCACTGGACCCGGGGAAGGGGTAGGGTGGGTCACTGGATCTGGGGAAGGGGGTAGGGTGGGTCACTGGATCTGGGGAAGGGGGTAGGGTGGGTCACTGGATCTGGGGGAAGGGGGTAGTTGGGTCACTGGATCTGGAGAAGGGGGTAGATGGGTCACTGGATCTGGGGAAGGGGGTAGGGTGGGTCACTGGATCTGGGGAAGGGGGTAGGGTGGGTCACTGGACCTGGGGAAGGGGGTAGTTGGGTCACTGGATCTGGGGAAGGGGGTAGTTGGGTCACTGGACCTGGGGAAGGGGATAGTTGGGTCACTGGACCTGGGGAAGGGGGTAGGGTGGGTCACTGGACCTGGGGAAGGGGGTAGTTGGGTCACTGGACCCGGGGAAGGGGGTAGGGTGGGTCACTGGATCTGGGGAAGGGGGTAGTTGGGTCACTGGACCCGGGGAAGGGGTAGGGTGGGTCACTGGATCTGGGGAAGGGGGTAGGGTGGGTCACTGGATCTGGGGAAGGGGGTAGGGTGGGTCACTGGATCTGGGGAAGGGGGTAGTTGGGTCACTGGATCTGGAGAAGGGGGTAGATGGGTCACTGGATCTGGGGAAGGGGGTAAGTGGGTCACTGGACCTGGGGAAGGGGGTAGGGTGGGTCACTGGACCTGGGGAAGGGGGTAGTTGGGTCACTGGACCTGGGGAAGGGGATAGTTGGGTCACTGGACCTGGGGAAGGGGGTAGGGTGGGTCACTGGACCTGGGGAAGGGGGTAGGGTGGGTCACTGGATCTGGGGAAGGGGGTAGTTGGGTCACTGGACCCGAGGGAAGGGGTAGGGTGGGTCACTGGATCTGGGGAAGGGGGTAGTTGGGTCACTGGACCCGGGGAAGGGGGTAGGGTGGGTCACTGGATCTGGGGAAGGGGGTAGGGTGGGTCACTGGATCTGGGGAAGGGGGTAGGGTGGGTCACTGGATCTGGGGAAGGGGGTAGTTGGGTCACTGCATCTGGAGAAGGGGGTAGATGGGTCACTGGATCTGGGGAAGGGGGTAGATGGGTCACTGATCTGGGGAAGGGGGTAGGTGGGTCACTTGGACCTGGGGAAGGGGGTAGGGTGGGTCACTGGACCTGGGGAAGGGGGTAGTTGGTTCACTGGACCCGGGAAAGGGGGTAGGGTGGGTCACTGGATCTGGGGAAGGGGGTAGTTGGGTCACTGGATCTGGAGAAGGTGGTAGATGGGTCACTGGATCTGGGGAAGGGGGTAGGGTGGGTCACTGGATCTGGGGAAGGGGGTAGGGTGGGTCACTGGACCTGGGGAAGGGGGTAGTTGGGTCACTGGACCTGGGGAAGGGGGTAGTTGGGTCACTGGACCTGGGGAAGGGATAGTTGGGTCACTGGACCTGGGGAAGGGGGTAGGGTGGGTCACTGGACCTGGGGAAGGGGGTAGTTGGGTCACTGGACCCGGGAAAGGGGGTAGGGTGGGTCACTGGATCTGGGGAAGGGGGTAGTTGGGTCACTGGACCCGGGGAAGGGGGTAGGGTGGGTCACTGGATCTGGGGAAGGGGGTAGGGTGGATCACTGGATCTGGGGAAGGGGGTAGGGTGGGTCACTGGATCTGGGGAAGGGGGTAGTTGGGTCACTGGATCTGGAGAAGGGGGTAGATGGGTCACTGGATCTGGGGAAGGGGGTAGGTGGGTCACTGGACCTGGGGAAGGGGGTAGGGTGGGTCACTGGACCTGGGGAAGGGGGTAGGGTGGGTCACTGGATCTGGGGAAGGGGGTAGTTGGGTCACTGGATCTGGAGAAGGGGGTAGATGGGTCACTGGATCTGGGGAAGGGGGTAGGTGGGTCACTGGACCTGGGGAAGGGGGTAGGGTGGGTCACTGGACCTGGGGAAGGGGGTAGTTGGGTCACTGGACCCAGGGAAGGGGGTAGGGTGGGTCACTGGATCTGGGGAAGGGGGTAGTTGGGTCACTGGACCCGGGGAAGGGGGTAGGGTGGGTCACTGGATCTGGGGAAGGGGGTAGGGTGGGTCACTGGATCTGGGGAAGGGGGTAGGGTGGGTCACTGGATCTGGGGAAGGGAGTACTTGGGTCACTGGATCTGGAGAAGGGGGTAGATGGGTCACTGGACCTGGGGAAGGGGGTAGGTGGGTCACTGGATCTGGGGAAGGGGGTAGGTGGGTCACTGGACCTGGGGAAGGGGGTAGGGTGGGTCACTGGACCTG
Source organism: Staurois parvus (assembly GCF_062004578.1). Taxonomy (NCBI): domain Eukaryota; kingdom Metazoa; phylum Chordata; class Amphibia; order Anura; family Ranidae; genus Staurois; species Staurois parvus. The sequence continues at coordinate 12,983 of NW_028320996.1, forward strand.
GGGAAGGGGGTAGTTGGGTCACTGGACCTGGGGAAGGGGATAGTTGGGTCACTGGACCTGGGGAAGGGGGTAGGGTGGGTCACTAGATCTGGGGAAGGGGGTAGATGGGTCACTGGATCTGGGAAAGGGGGTAGGGTGGGTCACTGGACCTGGGGAAGGGGGTAGAAGGGTCACTGGACCTGGGTAAGGGGGTAGGGTGGGTCACTGGATCTGGGAAAGGGGGTAGGGTGGGTCACTGGACCTGGGGAAGGGGGTAGAAGGGTCACTGGACCTGGGTAAGGGGGTAGGGTGGGTCACTGGACCTGGGGAAGGGGGTAGTTGGGTCACTATATCTGGGGAAGGGGGTAGGGTGGGTCACTGGACCTGAGGAAGGGGGTAGTTGGGTCACTGGACCTGGGGAAGGGGGTAGTTGGGTCACTGGACCTGGGAAGAGGGTAGTTGGGTCACTGGACCTGGGGAAGAGGGTAGGGTGGGTCACTGGATCTGAGGAAGAGGGTAGGGTGGGTCACTGGATCTGGGGAAGGGGGTAGTTGGGTCACTGGATCTGGGGAAGGGGGCAGGGTAGGTCACTGGACCTGGGGAAGGGGGTAGGGTGTGTCACTGGATCTAGGGAAGGGGGTGGGGTGGGTCACTGGATCTAGGGAAGGGGGTGGGGTGGGTCATTGGATCTGGGGAAAAGAATGGGGTGGGTCACTCCTAGATGAACACATATAATGACGCGGGTCTTCTCTACATTAAATCAGCCACAGAAGCGGTGTCATTAATATGTGTTCGGTCTTAAAGGGGTGAGGTGGCAACCCCAGGATCACTAAATCTAGGGAAGAGGGCAGGCATGGGCCCACCGAGGAGAAGGTTTCTGGGATGGGGGACACGGGCTCACCAAGGAGAAGGTTTCTGGGATGGGGGACACGGGCTCACCAAGGAGAAGGTTTCTGGGATGGGGGACACGGGCTCACCGAGGAGAAGGTTTCTGGGATGTGGGACACGGGCCCACCGAGGAGAAGGTTTCTGGGATGGGGGACACGGGCCCACCAAGGAGAAGGTTTCTGGGATGGGGGACACGGGCCCACCGAGGAGAAGGTTTCTGGGATGGGAGACCTGGGCCCACCAAGGAGAAGGTTTATAGGATGGGGGACATGGGCTCACCAAGGAGAAGGTTTCTGGGATGGGAGACATGGGCCCACCAAGGAGAAGGTTTATAGGATGGGGGACATGGGCCCACCAAGGAGAAGGTTTCTGGGAAGGGGGGACGCGGGCTCACCAAGGAGAAGGTTTCTGGGATGGGAGACATGGGCCCACCAAGGAGAAGGTTTCTGGGATGGGAGACACGGGCTCACCAAGGAGAAGGTTTCTGGGATGGGGGACACGGGCTCACCAAGGAGAAGGTTTCTGGGATGGGGGACACAGGCTCACCGAGGAGAAGGTTTCTGGGATGTGGGACACGGGCCCACCGAGGAGAAGGTTTCTGGGATGGGGGACACGGGCCCACCAAGGAGAAGGTTTCTGGGATGAGGGACACGGGCCCACCGAGGAGAAGGTTTCTGGGATGGGAGACCTGGGCCCACCAAGGAGAAGGTTTATAGGATGGGGGACATGGGCTCACCAAGGAGAAGGTTTCTGGGATGGGGGACATGGGCTCACCAAGGAGAAGGTTTCTGGGATGGGAGACATGGGCCCACCAAGGAGAAGGTTTATAGGATGGGGGACATGGGCTCACCAAGGAGAAGGTTTCTGGGATGGGAGACATGGGCTCACTAAAGAGAAGGTTTCTGGGATGGGAGACATGGGCCCACCAAGGAGAAGGTTTCTGGGATGGGGGACATGGGCTCACCAAGGAGAAGGTTTCTGGGATGGGGGACATGGGCTCACCAAGGAGAAGGTTTCTGGGATGGGGTACACGGGCCAACCAAGGAGAAGGTTTCTGGGATGGGGGACACGGGCCCACCAAGGAGAAGGTTTATAGGATGGGGGACATGGGCTCACCAAGGAGAAGGTTTCTGGGATGGGAGACATGGGCCCACCAAGGAGAAGGTTTATAGGATGGGGGACATGGGCTCACCAAGGAGAAGGTTTCTGGGATGGGAGACCTGGGCCCACCAAGGAGAAGGTTTATAGGATGGGGGACATGGGCTCACCAAGGAGAAGGTTTCTGGGATGGGAGACATGGGCCCACCAAGGAGAAGGTTTATAGGATGGGGGACATGGGCCCACCAAGGAGAAGGTTTCTGGGAAGGGGGGACGCGGGCTCACCAAGGAGAAGGTTTCTGGGATGGGAGACATGGGCCCACCAAGGAGAAGGTTTCTGGGATGGGAGACACGGGCTCACCAAGGAGAAGGTTTCTGGGATGGGGGACACGGGCTCACCAAGGAGAAGGTTTCTGGGATGGGGGACACGGGCTCACCGAGGAGAAGGTTTCTGGGATGTGGGACACGGGCCCACCGAGGAGAAGGTTTCTGGGAAGGGGGACACGGGCCCACCAAGGAGAAGGTTTCTGGGATGAGGGACACGGGCCCACCGAGGAGAAGGTTTCTGGGATGGGAGACCTGGGCCCACCAAGGAGAAGGTTTATAGGATGGGGGACATGGGCTCACCAAGGAGAAGGTTTCTGGGATGGGGGACATGGGCCCACCAAGGAGAAGGTTTATAGGATGGGGGACATGGGCTCACCAAGGAGAAGGTTTCTGGGATGGGAGACATGGGCCCACCAAGGAGAAGGTTTATAGGATGGGGGACATGGGCTCACCAAGGAGAAGGTTTCTGGGATGGGAGACATGGGCTCACTAAAGAGAAGGTTTCTGGGATGGGAGACATGGGCTCACCAAGGAGAAGGTTTCTGGGATGGGGTACACGGGCCAACCAAGGAGAAGGTTTCTGGGATGGGGGACACGGGCCCACCGAGGAGAAGGTTTCTGGGATGGGAGACCTGGGCCCACCAAGGAGAAGGTTTATAGGATGGGGGACATGGGCTCACCAAGGAGAAGGTTTCTGGGATGGGAGACATGGGCCCACCAAGGAGAAGGTTTATAGGATGGGGGACATGGGCTCACCAAGGAGAAGGTTTCTGGGATGGGAGACATGGGCTCACTAAAGAGAAGGTTTCTGAGATGGGAGACACGGGCTCACCAAGGAGAAGGTTTCTGGGATGGGGGACATGGGCTCACCAAGGAGAAGGTTTCTGGGATGGGGGACACGGGCTCACCGAGGAGAAGGTTTCTGGGATGTGGGACACGGGCCCACCGAGGAGAAGGTTTCTGGGATGGGAGACCTGGGCCCACCAAGGAGAAGGTTTATAGGATGGGGGACATGGGCTCACCAAGGAGAAGGTTTCTGGGATGGGAGACATGGGCCCACCAAGGAGAAGGTTTATAGGATGGGGGACATGGGCTCACCAAGGAGAAGGTTTCTGGGATGGGAGACATGGGCCCACCAAGGAGAAGGTTTATAGGATGGGGGACATGGGCTCACCAAGGAGAAGGTTTATAGGATGGGGGACATGGGCTCACCAAGGAGAAGGTTTCTGGGATGGGAGACATGGGCTCACCAAAGAGAAGGTTTCTGGGATGGGAGACACGGGCCCACCAAGGAGAAGGTTTCTGGGATGGGGGACACGGGCCCACCAAGGAGAAGGTTTATAGGATGGGGGACACGGGCCCACCAAGGAGAAGGTTTATAGGATGGGGGACATGGGCTCACCAAGGAGAAGGTTTCTGGGATGGGAGACATGGGCTCACCAAAGAGAAGGTTTCTGGGATGGGAGACACGGGCTCACCGAGGAGAAGGTTTATAGGATGGGGGACATGGGCTCACCAAGGAGAAGCTTTCTGGGATGGGGGACATGGGCCCACCAAGGAGAAGGTTTCTGAGATGGGAGACACGGGCCCACCAAGGAGAAGGTTTCTGGGATGGGGGACACGGGCCCACCAAGGAGAAGGTTTCTGGGATGGGAGACACGGTCCCTCCAAGGAGGTTTCTGGGATGGGAGACATGGGCCCACCAAGGAGAAGGTTTCTGGGATGGGAGACACGGGCCCACCAAGGAGAAGGATTATGGGATGGGGTAGAGGCAGCCATGTGTGATCCAGAGATGAGGAGATTGGTTGCAGATGACATAACAGCACCCAGGTTCAGAGAGCTCCTCACACTGGAGATCTGAGTGTTAATAAACTGAGGCCTGTGAATTATTCATGAGAGGAGAGGAAATGGTGTACAATCTGCTGAAACAAACCCATGCAGGAGACATCTCCAATAATCTTTAGACCATTTTTTCCATCACATGAAAATCGGGAACACTGACCCCGGGGTGGAAGGTTGGAGGCAAATGGGTCAGAAAATATCCTACAGAAGGAGAAATGAGGGAAAATGCCATCTGTAAACCAAGCCAGGAAAGGTGTCGGATTCATCGTCATCTGTTGATGTTCTTCTTGTAATGTTCCCTCTGCAGCTTCCACTTCTGTCCTGGTCTGTACTCCACCATATTTGTGTGTAATCCATGCTTGGAGAGGCCATTTGGTCTTGGTGGTCCATTCAGTTGTATCCTGTCCTCCAGCAACAATTTGTAGTTTGTCTTCACATGTGTTCCCGTCGTTCTCCCACGATGTGCTCTGTGTTTGTAAGTCCTGTTGATGAGACGGGATAAATAACCTCTTGTTGGACCTGCCCGGTTCTTGTCTTCTCTTCTGCAGGTTGTCCCACAAGAAAACTCTGCTGACCAGATAAGTCCCTTTTTGGATAGAAGGAACTGACTCATTATGGGACATCTCCTCTGATGAAGGACTTTTGTATCCACTGGAAGAGGCTTTGGCCACTTTCTTCATCATGACAAAGGTTCTTGGTGACTAGCTCTGAGCTCAGTCAGCGTTTCCATTGAGTGAGAGCTTTCGGGACCAATCACAAGATGCTGACCTCTAGAAAAGCCCTCATTAGCAACCTGAATTATGTCCACCTACAGCATGTGTCCCTTGGGGTTCAACTGACCATGCGGTCTGAGGTGATGGAAGACCCAGTGGGTCAGGACACAAGCCTGAAAGATGTTCCTGCCCATCAAAACCAATATAAAGGCACTTCGGATATGCTATTGGTGGACGCCAATTCCAATGACCCATCTGTGCCCTGTCAGTGCTGTGACCAGCATTCCTGCCATGCAGAGACCATAAAGTACAGCTCCAGTGAGAACCTGGAGACAATTTTGTGTGACGACTATCTGTCTCCAGATGACCTTCCGCTGAGTCCCCTATCTCCATCATCTCCCTCCACAGACAGCAGTAGCTCTTCAGATTTCACATTGGACGATTCTCCGGTGTCTATGTACTACAAGGAATATTCTCAAGATGACCTGGAGACACCAGACCAGCAACCAGACATCATTCCTCTTGATGTGGAGAGAGAGAACTCTCCTTCTTCTTCCCTAGATGACTCCATAGATTCTTCACACCCAATCACTGCTCTGGCTTCTGAGCCAAGGAGTAACATGCCTGAGAACACCATCAACAACAACATGTTCCCAGATGATGTCCCATTCATTGACTGGAGCTCAGACATGGTCTTAGACAGCAACTGCAATTCCCTTCTAGACACTCAACAGCCCGATCCGCCATCATTGTATTCTACCTCCATGGACGTGGATGAAGTTGTGGATCCAAAACTCCAACCGGATGTTGCAGAAAAAGAGGACGTTGCCAATGCAAACCAAACAGATGTTCACCGATGGCCTTTGGATGGAGATCTTCTCCCAAACCTCTCTGTGCCAGATGAGCCTTCAGCACAAACCCCCAAAAAGACGATCACCTCCTTCCACGAACTGGCTCAAAGAAGGCGGAAGAGCGGGGGCCCGGCACAGCTAAAGAAGGATAAAAGTGATTGGCTAATAGTTTTTTCTCCAGATGTGGAGCAGCCACCGGTAAACGAACTCACAGCCTCAGCTTTCTACCATGGGCTGGTGATGCCACAAGCTCAACCTCTGCCAGAAGGAAAAGAGGTCACCACCTTCAGGGAACTGAGATATCGCAATTCTGTCAACAAGCAGATCAGTCAACATGTAAAAGCCCCCATCGCTGTGGTCAAGGGGCCACAAAACTTGGGAACCACTAATGCTGCGGATACCCAGCTAATAATGGAGGTACCAAACAGTTCCCATTACTTCATAGATAGAAAGAGCCATCAAGACCCCACAAGAGAGAGTGATGGGCAAGAACGAGGGACACAAGAGGGCAACATCGGGCCGGCCAGAGGAGCTCAGAAAGCAGATATGAAGCTACAAGAGCTGGACACAGCAGAAGCCCCACATAGACTATGGGCACGGAATGATCACCAAGCCGGCACGCTGGTGGACTCGCTGTCCGTCATGACCATGAGGATGGGGAAGCTCCGTTCACCCGCATCATTCAGCAACGTGTACAACAGAAAGGAGGAAGCCCTCACAAAGGAGAACAAGGCGGGGGTGCAGCGGAGAGGAATGGCGGATGGTGGTGACTACAGAGGCCTAGAAGGTAAGGCCATAGTGAATAGTATGGGGGGGAGGGGGAATTCTAGGAAAGACAAGAATGTACAATGATGGTCAATTGGTAAAAACACTCAGCCATGAAATATGGCCACATATTCCACCCAACAATGTGCCCACTGTGTCCTTACCAAACCGCCTGGAGATGGGAAAAGCCAATCCAAAGACTGGGGACCAGAACCAGAATCATACGCGGCCTCCAGACCTAGAACATCTAACAGAATCATACATGGCCTGCAGACCTAGGACATCTCAGAGCCATACGTGGCCTCCAGACTTAGGATATCAACCAGAACCATACGTGACCTCCAGACCTAGGACATCAATCAGCATCATATTTGGTCTCCAGACCCAGAACATCAAACAGAATCATACGTGGCCTTCAGACGTAGGACATCTCAGAGCCATACGTGGCCTCCAGACTTAGGATATCAACCAGAACCATATTTGGTCTCCAGACCCAGAACATCAAACAGAATCATACGTGGCCTTCAGACGTAGGACATCTCAGAACCATACTTGGCCGCCAGACCTAGGACATCAAACAGAATCATATGTGGCCTTCAGACGTAGGACATCTCAGAACCATACGTGGCCTCCAGACTTAGGACATAAACCAGAAATATACGTGGCCTCCAGACCTAGGACATCAACCAGAACCTTATGTAGCCTCCAGACATGGGCCATGAACCAGAATCATAAGTGGCCTCTAGATCTAGGACATCAACCAGAATCATAAGTGGCCTCCAGATCTAGGACATCAACCAGAATCATAAGAGGCCTCCAGATCTAGGACATCAACCAGAATCATAAGTGGCCTCCAGATCTAGGACATCAACCAGAGTCATATGTGGCCTCCAGATCTAGGACATCAACCAGAGTCATACGTGGCCTCTAGACCTAGGACATCAACCAGAGTCATATGTGGCCTCCAGATCTAGGACATCAACCAGAATCATACGTGGCCTCCAGATCTAGGACATCAACCAGAGTCATATGTGGCCTCCAGATCTAGGACATCAACCAGAATCATAAGTGGACTCCAGATCTAGGACATCAACCAGAATCATACGTGGCCTCTAGACCTAGGACATCAACCAGAATCATACGTGGCCTCCAGACCTAGGACATCAACCAGAATCATACGTGGCCTCTAGACTTAGGACATCAACCAGAATCATACGCGGCCTCCAGACTTAGGACATCAACCAGAATCATACGTGGCCTCCAGACCTGGGACATCAACCAGAATCATACGCGGCCTCCAGACCTAGGACATCAACCAGAATCATACGTGGCCTCCAGACCTGGGACATCAACCAGAATCATACGCGGCCTCCAGACTTAGGACATCAACCAGAATCATACGTGGCCTCCAGACCTGGGACATCAACCAGAATCATACGCGGCCTCCAGACTTAGGACATCAACCAGAATCATACGTGGCCTCCAGACCTGGGACATCAACCAGAATCATACGTGGCCTCCAGACCTAGGACATCAACCAGAATCATACGCGGCCTCCAGACTTAGGACATCAACCAGAATCATACGTGGCCTCCAGACCTGGGACATCAACCAGAATCATACGCGGCCTCCAGACTTAGGACATCAACCAGAATCATACGTGGCCTCCAGACCTAGGACATCAATGGCAGTCACCACCACGAATATCTCACTGATGGGATGTGACATTCTCCGAGTGGAATGGCCTTTCTCCGGAAGATGCAAAGTATGGAAGTGGACCAATCGGAACCATGCGATCCATATGGAGATGTGGTGGAACCACAGCAAGATGGAGGCATGAGTTACACAATGGAGGCTGGCTCCTCAACGTGGAGTAGATGAGGTGAAGGGTTCCAGGCCAGCATGCTGGTGGTTGTCTGGAGATGACTAAATACAAGATGGAGGCTCTGTGGTCACTGGAAAGTAGATGGAGGCTCACCCGGCCACATTCCGGCTTTCTGGTGATAAAGGCGTGGCCTAATACAAGATGGAGGACAAAAGGTGGAGGCTGCAGAGGGGTGAGTTGGTCCTCCATGATAGGTCTGGATGGCGGTTGGTGATGGACACAATGGCGGTAACATGGCTGAGTGTTTCCACCAAGACGGAGGACTGTAGAGGCAGAACCCACGCAATCTGATTGGGGGAGGCGCACTGACCACGCCCCCCGTGGGCGGAGCAGTGTTTACTACTAGGGGGGATATTGTATCTTATGATCATTCTCAGACTAACTCTCTCCTCTCCCCCCTCCCCCACCCACCCCCGCACTTCCTTGGCCTCTTGCTCACCCTTTCCCCTCACTATTCTCTGTATGCATGCCCCTCCCCCATGGCATGACTCCGCCCTCTCACCCTGCACACCCGGTGCTGACCTGGCGGACACATTTCCCTTCAGTGTTTGGCGCTCCACCAACTTCTAGGCTCCTCCTTCGGCTCGCTTCTAATCTGACTCCGCCCCCTGCTCTTTTACCACATGGCTCCGCCCTGGAGGCTCCCCGTTGCTTTGCCCTGCCCCTGCAGACCTGGTACCCCAGACTTCCTGTCCGCCTGTCCCCTGTAGGGGCCTCTTCTCCCCCTCAGCGAGCAATGCTCCCCCTACTGGACACCCCAGATGTGGCCATCCTGCTGTCCCCGCTCTTCCCTAGGACCAGGAGCCGAGAGACGGGGCCACCGAGGGCCCCCACCGCCGACTCGCCACACACAGGTTACTCCTCCTCTACCTACAAACCCCCCACAAAACATCCAATCAGAGGGCGCCCCTCATAGGTGTCACCTCCGGCCTGAGTCACATGACCCCCATCCACCAACCGATAAAGAGAAACGAAACATTGGGACCAAGATGACCCAACCCCTCCCCCATCACCTGACAACCCCTCCCTCATCACCAGACTACCCCTCCCCCATCACCTGACAACCCCTCCCCCATCACCTGACTACCCCTCCCTCAACCCCGCCCCCATCACCTGACTACCCCTCCCTCAACCCCGCCCCATCACCTGACAACCCCTCCCCCATCACCTGACTACCCCTCCCTCAACCCCGCCCCCATCACCTGACTACCCCTCCCTCAACCCCGCCCCATCACCTGACTACCCCTCCTTCATCACCTGACAACCCCTCCCTCAGCTCCTCCCCATCACCTGACTACCCCTCCCTCATCACCTGACAACCCCTCCCTCATCACCTGACAACCCCTCCCTCAGCTCCTCCCCATCACCTGACTACCCCTCCCTCAACCCCTCCCCCATCACCTGACTACCCCTCCCTCAACCCCTCCCCCATCACCTGACAACCCCTTCCTCATCACCTGACAACCCCTCCCTCAGCTCCTCCCCATCACCTGACTACCCCTCCCTCAACCGCTCCCCCATCACCTGACTACCCCTCCCCCATCACCTGACTACCCCTCCCTCAACCCCGCCCCCATCACCTAACATTGGGACCAAGAAGACCCAACCCCTCCCTCATCACCTGACTACCCCTCCCATCACCTGACTACCCCGCCCTCAGCTCCTCCCAATCACCTGACAACCCCTCCCTCATCACCTGACTACCCCTCCCTCAACCCCGCCCCCATCACCTGACTACCCCTCCCTCAACCCCGCCCCCATCACCTGACAACCCCTCCCCCATAACCTGACTACCCCTCCTTCAACCCCTCCCCCATCACCTGACTACCCCTCCCTCAGCTCCTCCCCATCACCTGACTACCCCTCCTTCAACCCCTCCCCCATCACCTGACAACCCCTCCCTCATCACCTGACTACCCCTCCCTCAGACCCTCCCCATCACCTGACAACCCCGCCCCATCACCTGACTACCCCTCCCTCAACCCCGCCCCCATCACCTGACTACTCCTCCCTCAACCCCTCCCCCATCACCTGACAACCCCTCCCTCAGATCCTCCCCATCACCTGACTACCCCTCCTTCAACCCCTCCCCCATCACCTGACTACCCCTCCCTCAGACCCTCCCCATCACCTGACTACCCCTCCTTCAACCCCTCCCCCATCACCTGACTACCCCTCCTTCAACCCCTCCCCATCACCTGACTACCCCTCCTTGACCCCTCCCCCATCACCTGACTACCCCTCCCTCAGGCCCTCCCCATCACCTGACTACCCCTCCTTCAACCCCTCCCCCATCACCTGACTACCCCTCCATCAACCCCTCCCCCATCACCTGACTACCCCTCCTTCATCCCCTCCCCATCACCTGACTACCCCTCCCTTGACCCCTCCCCCATCACCTGACTACCCCTCCCTTGACCCCTCCCCCATCACCTGACTACCCCTCCCCCATCCTCTCCCAGGATGACCCCCCCAGTCTCTAGTGTAGGGTGGTCACCTCATCCCTGTACACCGCGAACACACGGAGTCACCCAGCGTCTGGTCTGCCCTGGTCATTGCCCCTCCCCCGCTGCCGTATGGGAGGAGTACTGCGACAGGGGGCGGAGCTGTGCTACACCACCGATATATATGTGATCGCCATTGGTGGCCAGAGATTGTCTGTATGTACACAACACGGGTCTCTGGAGGGGGGGATCCTGGGGGGAATCCTCTGGAGGGGGGGATCCTGGGGGGAATTCTCTAGAGGGGGGATTCTGGGGGGGAATCCTCTGGAGGGGGGATTCTGGGGGGGAATCCTCTGGAGGGGGGATTCTGGGGGGGAATCCTCTGGAGGGGGGATTCTGGGGGGGAATCCTCTGGAGGGGGGGGGATCCTGGGGGGAATCCTCGGGGGGGGGGGAGATCCTGGGGGGAATCCTCTAAAGGGGGGGATCCTGGGGGGGAATCCTCTGGAGGGGGGATCCTGGGGGGGAATCCTCTGAGGGGGGGAATCCTCTGAGGGGGGATCCTGGGGGGAATCCTCTGAGGGGGGGATCCTGGGGGGGATCCTGGGGGGAATCCTCTGAGGGGGGGATCCTGGGGGGGAATCCTCTGAGGGGGGGATCCTGGGGGGGAATCCTCTGAGGGGGGGATCCTGGGGGGAATCCTCTGGAGGGGGGATTCTGGGGGGGATCCTGGGGGGAATCCTCTGAGGGGGGAATCCTCTGAGGGGGGGGGATCCTGGGGGGGAGGGGTTAATATGTGTTGGGGGTGTACAGGGGTGAGGTGGCTGCGCTCTGATTGGAAGTCTAGAGGGGCGGAGTCTGTAATCTGAGCTTCAGCTGTACAATCCACCAATGGCAGCGCTGCACATGGCTCACCCCAAAAAATCTCCGGGGGAGGAGTCTGCATATCTAGAGGAGGAGGGGTATCCCCGGAGGGGGAGGAGTCTGCATATCTAGAGGAGGAGGGGTATCCCCGGAGGGGGAGGAGTCTGCATATCTAGAAGGGGAGGGGGAGGAGTCTGCATATCTAGAGGGGGAGGGGTATCCCCGGAGGGGGAGGAGTCTGCATATCTAGAGGGGGAGGGGTATTCTGGGATCACACTGGTGACGAAAGGGTTACAGGCACATTGGCGCCTAAAATTTCCCCCAATCCCGGCGGAGGTGACACCACGGAGAGGCGGGACCTTCCCCAAAGCCACACCCATCGGACCGCGAGTGAGGTGGGCGGAGCGAAGTGTAGGAATTAGGATGTTCTTTAGGGTCTCCGCCCACTCCAAGGAGGGGACTAGAGCCGGGAAATGACGTCACAGGAACCACGTGACGTGAGAGCCAATCAGCGACCGAAGAGGAAACAACGAGACTATTATAGAGAGGGGGTGAGTGACAGAGACCCCCCGGGACCCGCCCACATCACGTGACCTTCCCATCCCGCCCCCATATTACACCCCCCCATACCTCTATATACCCCCCTCCCCCATATTATACCCCCCCATACCTCTATATACCACCCCTCCCCCATATTATACCCCCCCATACCTCTATATACCACCCCTCCCCCATATTATACCCCCCCATACCTCTATATACCACCCCTCCCCCATATTATACCTCTATATACCACCCCTCCCCCATATTATACCCCCCCATACCTCTATATACCACCCCTCCCCCATATTATACCCCCCATACCTCTATATACCACCCCTCCCCCATATTATACCCCCCCATACCTCTATATACCACCCCTCCCCCATATTATACCCCCCCATACCTCTATATACCACCCCTCCCCCATATTATACCCCCCCATACCTCTATATACCTCCCCTCCCCCATATTATACCCCCCCCATACCTCTATATACCACCCCTCCCCCATATTATACCCCCCCATACCTCTATATACCACCCCTCCCCCATATTATACCCCCCCATACCTCTATATACCACCCCTCCCCCATATTATACCCCCCCATACCTCTATATACCACCCCTCCCCCATATTATACCCCCCCATACCTCTATATACCACCCCTCCCCCATATTATACCCCCCCATACCTCTATATACCTCCCCTCCCCCATATTATACCCCCCCCATACCTCTATATACCACCCCTCCCCCATATTATACCCCCCATACCTCTATATACCACCCCTCCCCCATATTATACCTCTATATACCACTCCTCCCCCATATTATACCTCTATATACCACCCCTCCCCCATATTATACCTCTATATACCACCCCTCCCCCATATTATACCCCCCATACCTCTATATACCACTCCTCCCCCATATTATACCCCCCCATACCTCTATATACCACCCCTCCCCCATATTATACCTCTATATACCACCCCTCCCCCATATTATACCTCTATATACCACCCCTCCCCCATATTATACCCCCCCACACCTCTATATACCACCCCTCCCCCATATTATACCTCTATATACCACCCCTCCCCCATATTATACCCCCCATACCTCTATATACCACCCCTCCCCCATATTATACCCCCCCACACCTCTATATACCACCCCTCCCCCATATTATACCTCTATATACCCCCCTCCCCCATATTATACCTCTATATACCACCCCTCCCCCATATTATACCCCCCATACCTCTATATACCACCCCTCCCCCATATTATACCCCCCCATACCTCTATATACCACCCCGCCCCCATATTATACCTCTATATACCACCCCTCCCCCATATTATACCTCTATATACCACCCCTCCCCCATATTATACCTCTATATACCACCCCTCCCCCATATTATACCTCTATATACCACCCCTCCCCCATATTATACCCCCCATACCTCTATATACCACCCCTCCCCCATATTATACCTCTATATACCACCCCTCCCCCATATTATACCCCCCATACCTCTATATACCACCCCTCCCCCATATTATACCTCTATATACCACCCCTCCCCCATACCTCTATATAAGTTGGGATTTCCTTCCCACAACACCAGGGCAAAGAATTCTGGTTGCCCCGCCCCCTCTCTATATAGTGATCTCATCCCTATCTATATACATAGGAGGAGGCGTGTCCAAGATAAGGAGGAGTCTGGGGTCAGAGAGGAGCGCTATATACAAAAAGAGGCGTGTCCAGGATGGGGGAGGAGTCTGGAATTGAAAAGACTAAATATACAGAGAAGGGGGCGTGTCCAGAGTGGGGAGGAGTCCAGGGTGGTAAAGGGACTTTATATATAGAGAAGGAGGTGTGTTCAGGATGGGGTGGGGCGGAGAATCTATTTATACAGAGAAGGGCGTGTCTTGAATGGGGAGGAGTCTGGGGTGGTAAAGGGACTTTATAAGTGGAGGAGGTGTGTCCAGGATAGGGTGGGATGGATAAAGGTGGACTTTATATACAGAGAAGGGGGAGGAGTCCTGGGTGGGATGGATAAAGGCGGACTTTATATACAGAGGAGGAGGAGGAGGAGTCCTGGGTGGGATGGATAAAGGCGGACGTTATATACAGAGGAGGAGTCTGGGAGGGGGAGGAGTCCTGGGTGGGATGGATAAAGGCGGACTTTATATACAGAGGAGGAGGAGGAGTCTGGGAGGGGGAGGAGTCCTGGGTGGGATGGACTCTGTACTGATTAATAACACGTTTCGTCCTCTCCCTCCTGCAGGTGGCGCAGGCGAGCCGCTGATGGCGGATGGGGGCGGAGACTTCCTACAACATGACAAGAAAAGTAAATTGCCGTCTTTTCAGAATTTCTGCAGCGGACTTGTCACATGACACTCAGGGCGGCCATGACACCGACACCAGACAGTCTTCTTATAACATGTATATTGTAGGGGAGGGGTGGAGGAGCTGGGCCAGCACCGACAGTAGACACGCCCAGAAGAGGAGGGGACTATGACACAAGGAGGGAGGGGACAGACTCTTCCCAGGGTTGTCATATATCACAGTAGAGCTGGGAGACACCGAGGACTTCCTGAGTAGATGTCACGTCGGGGGTATCGGGGGCTCCTACTAATTGTCCTGATTACATGTCTCCACCCTCCCCCACCAGGTCTCCTCATCGCCATTGGGTCATCGGTGGACAGAATCATCTCCCATTTCAATGGCAGCCGGAACCAAGTGCAGAAGGTGAGCCGGGAAGAGAGGGTGACGAGCAATGATGTGACTGGATGGACAGGTGGAGAGGAGGATGGATGAGGATACAAATATACCTCAATATATAGACTAGACTGAGGAATGCAGAGGAACCATGGCAACAGGGAGACCCCTCCTGGAGATGAGGACATGATGGAAGGACAGGGGGTTATGGATGAGGAGGTGTTGGGAGGACACCATGGAATGATGAGGACATGATGGGAGGAGAGGGGTTATAGATGAGGAGGTGTTGGGAGGACACCATGGAATGATGAGGACATGATGGGAGGAGAGGGGTTATAGATGAGGAGGTGTTGGGAGGACACCATGGAATGATGAGGACATGATGGAAGGAGAGGGGTTATAGATGAGGAGGTGGAGGAGGGACACCATGGAATGATGAGGACATGATGGGAGGAGAGGGGTTATAGATGAGGAGGTGTTGGGAGGACACCATGGAATGATGAGGACATGATGGGAGGAGAGGGGGTTATAGATGAGGAGGTGTTGGGAGGACACCATGGAATGATGAGGACATGATGGAAGGAGAGGGGGTTGTAGATGAGGAGGTGTTGGAGGGACACCATGGAATGATGAGGACATGATGGAAGGAGAGGGGGTTATGGATGAGGAGGTGTTGGGAGGACACCATGGAATGATGAGGACATGATGGAAGTAGAGGGGTTATAGATGAGGAGGTGTTGGGAGGACACCATGGAATGATGAGGACATGATAGGAGGAGAGGGGGTTATAGATGAGAAGGTGTTGGGAGGACACCATGGAATGATGAGGACATGATGGAAGGAGAGGGGTTATAGATGAGGAGGTGTTGGGAGGACACCATGGAATGATGAGGACATGATGGGAGGAGAGGGGGTTATGGATGAGGAGGTGGAGGAGGGACACCATGGAATGATGAGGACATGATGGGAGGAGAGGGGGTTATAGATGAGGAGGTGTTGGGAGGACACCATGGAATGATGAGGACATGGTGGAAGGAGACGGGGTTATAGATGATGAGGAGGTGTTGGGAGGACACCATGGAATGATGAGGACATGATGGAAGGAGAGGGGGTTATAGATGAGGAGGTGTTGAAGGGACACCATGGAATGATGAGGACATGATGGAAGGAGAGGGGGTTATAGATGAGGAGGTGTTGGAGGGACACCATGGAATGATGAGGACATGATGGGAGGAGAGGGGTTATAGATGAGGAGGTGTTGGGAGGACACCATGGAATGATGAGGACATGATGGAAGGAAAGGGGGTTATAGATGAGGAGGTGTTGGGAGGACACCATGGAATGATGAGGACATGATGGAAGGAGAGAGGTTATTGATGAGGAGGTGTTGGAGGGACACCATGGAATGATGAGGACATGATGGAAGGAGAGGGGGTTATGGATGAGGAGGTGTTGGGAGGACACCATGGAATGATGAGGACATGATGGAAGGAGAGGGGTTATAGATGAGGAGGTGTTGGAGGACACCATGGAATGATGAGGACATGATGGAAGGAGAGGGGTTATGGATGAGGAGGTGTTGGAGGGACACCATGGAATGATGAGGACATGATGGGAGGAGAGGGGGTTATGGATGAGGAGGTGTTGGGAGGACACCATGGAATGATGAGGACATGATGGGCGGAGAGGGGTTATGGATGAGGAGGTGTTGGGAGGACACCATAGAATGATGAGGATGGGAGGAGAGGAGGTTATGGATGAGGAGGTGTTGGAGGGACACCATGAAACGATAAGGACATGGTGGAAGGAGAGGGGTTATGGATGAGGAGGTGTTGGAGGACACCATGGAATGATGAGGACATGATGGAAGGAGAGGGGGTTGTAGATAAGGAGGTGTTGGAGGGACACCATGGAATGATGAGGAGATGATGGAAGGAGAGGGGTTATGGATGAGGAGGTGTTGGGAGGACACCATGGAATGATGAGGATGGGAGGAGAGGGGTTATGGATGAGGAGGTGTTGGAGGGACACCATGGAATGATGAGGACATGATGGAAGGAGAAGGGGTTGTAGATGATGAGGTGTTGGGAGGACACCATGGAATGATGAGGACATGATGGAAGGAGAGGGGGTTGTAGATGAGGAGGTGTTGGAGGGACACCATGGAATGATGAGGACATGGTGGAAGGAGAGGGGTTATGGATGAGGAGGTGTTGGGAGGACACCATGGAATGATGAGGATGGGAGGAGAGGGGGTTATGGATGAGGAGGTGTTGGAGGGACACCATGGAATGATGAGGATGGGAGGAGAGGGGGTTATGGATGAGGAGGTGTTGGAGGGACACCATGGAATGATGAGGACATGATGGAAGGAGAGGGAGTTGTAAATGAGGAGGTGTTGGAGGGACACCATGGAATGATGAGGACATGATGGAAGGAGAGGGGTTATTGATGAGGAGGTGTTGGAGGGACACCATGGAATGATGAGGACATGATGGAAGGAGAGGGGGTTATAGATGAGGAGGGGTTGGGAGGACACCATGGAATGATGAGGACATGATGGAAGGAGAGGGGTTATGGATGAGGAGGTGTTGGAGGGACACCATGTAATGATGAGGACATGATGGGAGGAGAGGGGGTTATGGATGAGGAGGTGTTAGGAGGGACACCGTGGAATGATGAGGACATGATGGGATGACAGGGGTTATGGATGAGGAGGTGTTGGGAGGACACCATAGAATGATGAGGATGGGAGGAGAGGAGGTAATGGATGAGGAGGTGATGGGAGGACACAATGGAACAATAAGGACATGGTGGAAGGAGAGGGGTTATGGATGAGGAGGTGTTGGAGGGACACCATGGAATGATGAGGACATGATGGAAGGAGAGGGGGTTGTAGATGAGGAGGTGTTGGAGGGACACCATGGAATGATGAGGACATGATGGGAGGAGAGGGGGTTGTAGATGATGAGGTGTTGGAGGGACACCATGGAATGATGAGGACATGATGGAAGGAGAGGGGGTTGTAGATGAGGAGGTGTTGGAGGGACACCATGGAATGATGAGGACATGATGGGAGGAGAGGGGGTTGTAGATGATGAGGTGTTGGAGGGACACCATGGAATGATGAGGACATGATGGAAGGAGAGGGGGTTGTAGATGAGGAGGTGTTGGAGGGACACCATGGAATGATGATGACATGATGGAAGGAGAGGGGGTTGTAGATGAGGAGGTGTTGGAGGGACACCATGGAATGATGAGGACATGATGGGAGGAGAGGGGGTTGTAGATGATGAGGTGTTGGAGGGACACCATGGAACGATGAGGTTGATGAGGTGTACGATGTAGACATCTCATGATTGGATAAGGAGATATGAAGATGTTTCTGTGATGATGGAACACCGAGGAGTTGCAGACATACGAGAGTCGTTCCTCTCCTTCCACAGACACAACTTGGTGACAGTCGCCTGAGTCCAAAGCTTGGCTACCTCATCCTGAACAGCCTGTGCCCCTCGCTCTTCTCTCTCCTCGGAGATGGACTGAAGCCCTTCCAGAAGGATGTCATCATTGGCAGGAGGAGGCTGAGTCCTTGGAACCTGGTGGAGGCTTCAACAAAATCAGGTGAGTCCAGAACTGTCATTGTGTTTCGGGTCACCTGGACCTCAGCAGCAGATACTGAAGGGTTCCTCCTTCTGTCACAGGTCCGGAGTCCCTTCACATCCTCTTCTACAATGTTAGTCGATTCCAGCAGCTCCGAGACCCTCAGAGGAGATTCAACGCTTTCATCTTCGGCCTTCTGAAGTAAGTGTGGACAATGCGGGTGGGGGAGGAGCTATAGAGGCCATGTCTGAGGTCTCGTTCCTTTGTCTTGTAGCACCAAACAGCTGGACATCTGGATCTCCCACCTCCATCAAATCTATGGTACGTTCCTTGGGGTAGAATATCCGAGACGGCATCTTCCTGATGTTTCCGGAACTCCTTCCTCATCCTCATCCTCATCTTCATTTTGTCCCACCAGATCGGCTGTCAGTCTTCTTCCTCCCGACGGGATTCCTTCCATTGGCTGCTACCTCCCGACATGACCTGCGAGAGGAGCTGCTGCTGATCCTACAGCCTCTGTCCGCTTTGACCTTCCACACGGACCTTCTGTTTGAGCATCACCACCTCCCTCTGCAAGACCCGCCCACTCCCCACGATCCCCCCAATCAGACGCTGGCAGACAACTGGGGGGTCCCACCCTTTCAGCATCTCCTGGACTTGGGTGGCTGGCTGGCACAGAACCTCACCGGAAATGCGGACAGGGAGAAGCCAAAGGAAAGCCAAACCCAGACTCCATCTAATAGTGGCCCTCAGCAGAAGGAGGCCGTATGCCCCAGAGGCCACGCCCAGGACCCGCCCTCTGATAACCCGCCCTCCCCGGGGGCAGAAACCCAACAAGGTGCAACCGCCAAGACCAAAGACTCGAACTCTACCTGGTGGGGGCAGCTAAGCCAGGCCTCTCGCCTCTATAGTCCCCCAAATAAAGATTCCTTTGCCTTTCCATCCTTCAGAAAGCTGAGGGGGGCCCCTGACGAAGAGCAGAGCCAGATCGAACGATTGTCCTCCAGAGGTCGGGTGTCCACGGAGCCAAGACTTCCCAAGGAGCCACCTTGTGAGAAGGAACCTCCGAAGGCAGAAAATGGGACCGAGCTACCCAACCAGGGCATCCTGAACCCTCCAACCACCGTAGACGAGGGTCCGGCACCAAGACCAGGAGGAGACCCTCAGTGCCGGCAGCCTGTCCATGTGAATGGGGGTCCCACAGCTCCATGTCAGACCCCAGAGAGGGGCAGCTGGTTTGGTCAACTGTTTGGGGCCACTTCTGCTCAGAGCCGCGATCTGGAGGAAAGGAACGTAAAATCCAGGTAAGTGTGAGGTCGGTGGTGTCACTACAGAGGGGCGGAGCTCCAATACGTCATGGCTTCAGAATTGCCGTTCTTCCTGAGAAAAGTCCTGAGACGGGACCTCTGGGGGGGCACTTCAAGCCGGGGGTAGCAGGAGGATAGCAAGGTCCTAGAGAAGGGGGCTTCAAAGCTCCTAAATAAAGTCCTTCAGACTTCAGGGGGCCGGACTGTGACCAGTGGGAGCAAACAATGCTTTGGTGTCAGTGGGAGGAATAATGCCCCATCATTGGTGTCAGTGGGAGGAATAGTGCCCCATCATTGGTGTCAGTGGGAAGAATAGTCCCCATCATTGGTGTCAGTGGGAGGAATAATGCCCCATCATTGGTATCAGTGGGAGGAATAGTGTCCCATCATTGGTGTCAGTGGGAGGAATAGTGCCCCATCATTTGGTGTCAGTGGGAAGAATAGTGCCCCATCATTGGTATCAGTGGGAGGAATAGTGCCCCATCATTGGTGTCAGTGGGAGGAATAGTGCCACATCATTGGTGTCAGTGGGAGGAATAGTGCCCCATCATTGGTGTCAGTGGGAGGAATAGTGCCCCATCATTTGGTGTCAGTGGGAGGAATAGTGCCCCATCATTTGGTGTCAGTGGGAGGAATAGTGCCCCATCATTTGGTGTCAGTGGGAGGAATAGTGCCCCATCATTTGGTGTCAGTGGGAGGAATAGTGCCCCATCATTTGGTGTCAGTGGGAGGAATAGTGCCCCATCATTGGTGTCAGTGGGAGGAATAGTGCCCCATCATTGGTGTCAGTGGGAGGAATAGTGCCCCATCATTGGTGTCAGTGGGAGGAATAGTGCCCCATCATTGGTGTCAGTGGGAGGAATAGTGCCCCATAATTGGTATCAGTGGGAGGAATAGTGCCCCATCATTGGTGTCAGTGGAAGGAATAGTGTCCCATCATTGGTGTCAGTGGGAGTAATAATGCCCCATCATTGGTGTCAGTGGGAGGAATAGTACCCCATCATTGGTGTCAGTGGGAGGAATAGTGCCCCATCATTGGTGTCAGTGAAAGGAATATTGCCCCATCATTGGTGTCAGTGGGAGGAATAGTGTCCCATCATTGGTGTCAGTGGGAGGAATAGTGCCCCATCATTGGTGTCAGTGGGAGGAATAGTGCCCCATCATTGGTGTCAGTGGGAGGAATAGTGCCCCATCATTGGTGTCAGTGGGAGGAATAGTGCCCCATCATTGGTGTCAGTGGGAGGAATAGTGCCCCATCATTGGTGTCAGTGGGAGGAATAGTGCCCCATCATTGGTGTCAGTGGGAGGAATAGTGCCCCATCATTGGTGTCAGTGGGAGGAATAGTGCCCCATCATTGGTGTCAGTGGGAGGAATAGTGCCACATCATTGGTGTCAGTGGGAGGAATAGTGCCCCATCATTGGTGTCAGTGGGAGGAATAGTGCCCCATCATTTGGTGTCAGTGGGAGGAATAGTGCCCCATCATTGGTGTCAGTGGGAGGAATAGTGCCCCATCATTGGTGTCAGTGGGAGGAATAGTGCCCCATCATTTGGTGTCAGTGGAGGAATAGTGCCCCATCATTGGTATCAGTGGGGGGAATAGTGCCCCATCATTGGTGTCAGTGGGAGGAATAGTGCCCCATCATTGGTGTCAGTGGGAGGAATAGTGCCCCATCATTGGTGTCAGTGGGAGGAATAGTGCCCCATAATTGGTATCAGTGGGAGGAATAGTGCCCCATCATTGGTGTCAGTGGAAGGAATAGTGTCCCATCATTGGTGTCAGTGGGAGTAATAATGCCCCATCATTGGTGTCAGTGGGAGGAATAGTACCCCATCATTGGTGTCAGTGGGAGGAATAGTGCCCCATCATTGGTGTCAGTGAAAGGAATATTGCCCCATCATTGGTGTCAGTGGGAGGAATAGTGTCCCATCATTGGTGTCAGTGGGAGGAATAGTGCCCCATCATTGGTGTCAGTGGGAGGAATAGTGCCCCATCATTGGTGTCAGTGAAAGGAATATTGCCCCATCATTGGTGTCAGTGGGAGGAATAGTGTCCCATCGTTGGTGTCAGTGAAAGGAATATTGCCCCATCATTGGTGTCAGTGGGAGGAATAGTGCCCCATCATTGGTGTCAGTGGGAGGAATAGTGCCCCATCATTGGTATCAGTGGGGGGAATAGTGTCCCATCATTGGTGTCAGTGGGAGGAATAGTGCCCCATCATTGGTGTCAGTGGGAGGAATAGTGTCCCATCATTGGTGTCAGTGGGAGGAATAGTGTCCCATCATTGGTGTCAGTGGGAGGAATAGTGCCCCATAATTGGTATCAGTGGGAGGAATAGTGCCCCATCATTGGTGTCAGTGGGAGGAATAGTGTCCCATCATTGGTATCAGTGGGAGGAATAGTGCCCCATCATTGGTGTCAGTGGGAGGAATAGTGCCCCATCCTTGGTGTCAGTGGGAGGAATAGTGCCCCATCATTGGTGTCAGTGGGAGGAATAGTGCCCCATCATTGGTGTCAGTGGGAGGAATAGTGCCCCATCATTGGTGTCAGTGGGAGTAATAGTGCCCCATCATTGGTGTCAGTGGGAGGAATAGTGCCCCATCATTGGTGTCAGTGGGAGGAATAGCGCCCCATCATTGGTGTCAGTGGGAGGAATAGTGCCCCATCATTGGTGTCAGTGGGAGGAATAGTGCCCCATCATTGGTGTCAGTGGGAGGAATAGTGCCCCATCATTGGTGTCAGTGGGAGGAATAGTGCCCCATCATTGGTGTCAGTGGGAGGAATAGTGCCCCATCATTGGTGTCAGTGGGAGGAATAGTGCCCCATCATTGGTGGCAGTGGGAGGAATAGTGCCCCATCATTGGTGTCAGTGGGAGGAATAGTGCCCCATCATTGGTGTCAGTGGGAGGAATAGTGCCCCATCATTGGTGTCAGTGGGAGGAATAGTGCCCCATCATTGGTGTCAGTGGGAGGAATAGTGCCCCATCATTGGTGTCAGTGGGAGGAATAGTGCCCCATCATTGGTGTCAGTGGGAGGAATAGTGCCCCATCATTGGTGTCAGTGGGAGGAATAGTGCCCCATCATTGGTGTCAGTGGGAGGAATAGTGCCCCATCATTGGTGTCAGTGGGAGGAATAGTGCCCCATCATTGGTGTCAGTGGGAGGAATAGTGCCCCATCATTGGTGTCAGTGGGAGGAATAGTGCTCCATCATTGGTGTCAGTGGGAGGAATATTGTCTCATTTTTGGTGTGAAGACTTATGCCCCCAGGGCCGGATAAAAGCAAAGGGCTGCAGTTTGGAGATCGATGACCTAGAGATTTGCCCCCTTGTACCCTGCCGATGGTGTCCTGGATAAGATGGGGTACCCCCCCCATGGGGTTGTCTCCCAGGGCAGTGTAGATGGAGGAGGGGCGTTGCCATGGTCTCCTCCCTCGCCCACCTCCAGGTTACCTCTCTGTCTTCTTCTCCTCAGACGTCCCTCCAGCTGGTTGCCTCCAAATATGAACGTTCTGAGCCTGATCCGTCTTCGGTCCTCCGCTGAGCGCGAGCGAGTCTTCTCCACAGAGCCGGACGAGCGACACCAAAGCAACGGCCAACCGGAGAGGTAAGAGCCAGGTGGCAGCACTCCCGGGAGGTCTCCTCTGAGGAAGGGTGTAGTCCGGCCACTCTCACCCGGGGGTCCTTCAGAAGGTTCTAGGGGTTCCTTCAGAGGGTTCTAGGGTTCCTTCAGGAGTTTCTAGGGGTTCCTTCAGAGGGTTCTAGGGTTCCTTCGGGAGTTTCTCGGGGTTCCTTCAGGAGTTTCTAGGGGTTCCTTCAGGAGGTTCTAGGGGTTCCTTCAGAGGGTTCTAGGGGTTCCTTGAGCTGATTTACATCCCAGCTGATGGTTTCTGCATGATTCTGGAGTGCCCTTGGTCGGGGGTGGGGTGGGGGGGCATTCTTAGCACTGGCCCCCGATGTGAGAGGCATTATTACCACTGGCCCCCGATGTGAGGGGCATTATTACCACTGGCCCCCGATGTGAGAGGCATCATTACCACTGGCCCCCGATGTGAGAGGCATCATTACCACTGGCCCCCGATGTGAGAGGCATCATTACCACTGGCCCCCGATGTGAGGGGCATTATTACCACTGGCCCCCGATGTGAGGCATTATTACCACTGGCCCCCGATGTGAGGCATTATTACCACTGGCCCCCGATGTGAGAGGCATCATTACCACTGGCCCCCGATGTGAGGGGCATTATTACCACTGGCCCCCGATGTGAGGCATTATTACCACTGGCCCCCGATGTGAGGGGCATTATTACCACTGGCCCCGATGTGAGAGGCATCATTACCACTGGCCCCCGATGTGAGGGGCATTATTAGCACTGGCCCCCGATGTGAGGCATTATTACCACTGGCCCCCGATGTGAGAGGTATTATTAGCACTGGCCCCCGATGTGAGGGGTATCATTAGCACTGGCCCCCGATGTGAGAGGCATCATTACCACTGGCCCCCAATGTGAGAGGCATCATTACCACTGGCCCCCGATGTGAGAGGCATCATTACCACTGGCCCCCGATGTGAGGGGTATTATTAGCACTGGCCCCCGATGTGAGAGGTATCATTACCACTGGCCCCCGATGTGAGAGGCATTATTACCACTGGCCCCCAATGTGAGGGGTATTATTACCACTGGCCCCCGATGTGAGGGGTATTATTAGCACTGGCCCCCGATGTGAGGGGTATTATTAGCACTGGCCCCCGATGTGAGGGGTATTATTAGCACTGGCCCCCGATGTGAGGGGTATTATTACCACTGGCCCCCGAAGTGAGTGGTATCATTACCACTGGCCCCCGATGTGAGAGGCATCATTACCACTGGCCCCCGATGTGAGGGGTATTATTACCACTGGCCCCCGATGTGAGAGGCATCATTACCACTGGCCCCCGATGTGAGGGGTATTATTACCACTGGCCCCCGATGTGAGGGGTATTATTAGCACTGGCCCCCGATGTGAGAGGCATCATTACCACTGGCCCCCGATGTGAGGGGTATTATTACCACTGGCCCCCGATGTGAGGGGTATTATTAGCACTGGCCCCCGATGTGAGAGGTATTATTACCACTGGCCCCCGATGTGAGAGGCATCATTACCACTGGCCCCCGATGTGAGAGGCATCATTACCACTGGCCCCCGATGTGAGAGGCATCATTACCACTGGCCCCCGATGTGAGGGGTATTATTACCACTGGCCCCCGATGTGAGAGGCATTATTACCACTGGCCCCCGATGTGAGGGGTATTATTAGCACTGGCCCCCGATGTGAGAGGTATTATTAGCACTGGCCCCCGATGTGAGGGGTATTATTACCACTGGCCCCCGATGTGAGGGGTATTATTACCACTGGCCCCCGATGTGAGAGGCATTATTACCACTGGCCCCCGATGTGAGGGGTATTATTACCACTGGCCCCCGATGTGAGAGGCATCATTACCACTGGCCCCCGATGTGAGGGGTATTATTACCACTGGCCCCCGATGTGAGGGGTATTATTACCACTGGCCCCCGATGTGAGAGGCATCATTACCACTGGCCCCCGATGTGAGAGGCATCATTACCACTGGCCCCCGATGTGAGGGGTATTATTAGCACTGGCCCCCGATGTGAGGGGTATTATTACCACTGGCCCCCGATGTGAGGGGTATTATTACCACTGGCCCCCGATGTGAGGGGTATTATTAGCACTGGCCCCCGATGTGAGGGGTATTATTAGCACTGGCCCCCGATGTGAGGGGTATTATTACCACTGGCCCCCGATGTGAGGGGTATTATTAGCACTGGCCCCCGATGTGAGAGGCATTATTACCACTGGCCCCCGATGTGAGGGGTATTATTACCACTGGCCCCCGATGTGAGAGGCATCATTACCACTGGCCCCCGATGTGAGGGGTATCATTACCACTGGCCCCCGATGTGAGAGGCATCATTACCACTGGCCCCCGATGTGAGGGGTATTATTAGCACTGGCCCCCGATGTGAGAGGCATCATTACCACTGGCCCCCGATGTGAGAGGCATTATTACCACTGGCCCCCGATGTGAGGGGTATTATTACCACTGGCCCCCGATGTGAGAGGCATCATTACCACTGGCCCCCGATGTGAGAGGCATCATTACCACTGGCCCCCGATGTGAGAGGTATTATTAGCACTGGCCCCCGATGTGAGGGGTATTATTAGCACTGGCCCCCGATGTGAGAGGCATCATTACCACTGGCCCCCGATGTGAGAGGCATTATTACCACTGGCCCCCGATGTGAGGGGTATTATTACCACTGGCCCCCGATGTGAGAGGCATCATTACCACTGGCCCCCGATGTGAGAGGTATTATTACCACTGGCCCCCGATGTGAGAGGCATTATTAGCACTGGCCCCCGATGTGAGAGGCATTATTAGCACTGGCCCCCGATGTGAGAGGTATTATTACCACTGGCCCCCGATGTGAGAGGCATCATTACCACTGGCCCCCGATGTGAGAGGCATCATTACCACTGGCCCCCGATGTGAGAGGTATTATTAGCACTGGCCCCCGATGTGAGGGGTATTATTACCACTGGCCCCCGATGTGAGAGGCATTATTACCACTGGCCCCCGATGTGAGGGGTATTATTAGCACTGGCCCCCGATGTGAGGGGTATTATTACCACTGGCCCCCGATGTGAGGGGTATTATTAGCACTGGCCCCCGATGTGAGAGGTATTATTAGCACTGGCCCCCGATGTGAGGGGTATCATTACCACTGGCCCCCGATGTGAGGGGTATTATTAGCACTGGCCCCCAAAGAATTGGGTTTTGTAGGGGTTCCTCAGGACCTGAGAAGTATTTGAAGGGTTCCTTTGGGGTGAGGTTTGGGTGGCCCCGCCTCCTGGGTGGGGTTGGCAGGGTGTTGGGGCCCAATCACGAGTCTGAATTCTGCACCCTCAGGTCTCTCCGCGCTCTGTGTGACCACGCCCCCTCCGGAGAAGCCCAGCTCAGCTTTCGGAAAGGAGACGTGTTGACGTTGGTGGGGACGGTGGACGAGGATTGGATCCGGTGCAGACGGGGGAGCGATACGGGGCTGGTGCCGGTGGGGTACACCTCCCTCATCCTATGATTGGCTCGTCTTCCAGGGGGGCGGGAACATGGAAAACCCCCGTCTCCTCCTCCCTTCCTCAGTATTCTGCACCCCAATCTCTTCCCCGATCCTCCTAATGGCCTCCATATCCTTTGAAGTGCAAGCTCTTCAGCCCACAAGGGGCAGCCATGGCCTCTGGCGGTGAGGAACGCCCGGTGCGAGGAGACCGAACTGTCCCGGGAAATGATGGCGAGCTCCAGGGAGACGTTCCTCTACGATGGGCCCTTGTGGGACGTGGATGGAGGAAGGCCAGGAATCCATGATGTATGATGTCCTCCTCCCATCCCATGATCTACACGTGTTGTATGTGTCACGTATGGAAAGTGTCTGGAGTCAATAAAGGTGCCTGAGAACCCTGAGCCTCCCCCGAGTCTCCTGAGAACGTCCGCGCCGTTGTCCAATCAGACCGAACCGCCGGTCATGGAGGAACATCTCACACCGAGGTCTGACCCTTGGGTGCTACGCAGGCGCCGGTCCTCTGATTCGGAGATTCGATGGATCCAAATTTCCAACGAATTTCAACGAATCCGAAAATAAAGAAAAATAATTCGAAACTGAAACGTATGAAAATAAAAGGAATAAAAGTGAGATGATGATTCCTACTTAGAATATAGAAGGATGGGAGAGAGAAGAATAGAATAGAACAGAAATAGAAAATACAAAACGGAAAAGAATAGAAACAAATAGAAAATAAAAAAATAGAATGAAATAAAAGAAAGAAAATAGAATAAAATATAAAACAAAAGAATAAAATAAAATCTAAAAAGAAAAAAGTATAGAATGAAATATAAAATAAAAAAATAGAATAAAATAGAACATAAAAAAAGAATAAAAGAAAAGAAAAAAATAGAATAAAATAGAAAATAAAAGAATAGAATAAAATCTAAAATGAAAACATAATAGAATGAAATAGAAAATAAAATAAAAGAATAGAATAAAATAAAACATAAAAAAATTAAATAAAAGAATAGAATAAAATATAAAAGAATAGAATAAAATCTAACATGAAAAAAGAATAAAAGAAAAGAAAAAAATAGATAAAAATATAAAATGAAAACATAATAGAATGAAATAGAAAATAAAATAAAAGAATAGAATAAAATAAAACATAAAAAAATTAAATAAAAGAATAGAATAAAATATAAAAGAATAGAATAAAATCTAACATGAAAAAAGAATAAAAGAAAAGAAAAAAATAGATAAAAATATAAAATGAAAACATAATAGAATGAAATAGAAAATAAAAGAATAAAATAAAAGAGAATAGAAATAAAGGAATAGAATAGAAAAAAAACAGAAAAGAATAAAACAGAGAAAATAAAAAAGTAGAAAAGAATAAAAAACGAATATTGCTGCCTTCTGAAATGTGAAAGTCGAATTTCGAATGTGAAAATAGCGAATATTCAAAGGGAATCCAAATCCAGGAAGTAAATCCTGAAAATCGGATGGTTCTGGCGCAGCGAATATGACGAACATATGCAGAGTTCCCGCCGCGCACACGTGTGTATTCTCCTCGCCGTCACACGATATCGGAGTCTCCCGGCCGATCGATTTCCCTGAATTATTGCTGAGCTCTGGGATGTGAAGTCGGTATTTGGATCCCGGGAGGCGGTGGGGGAAGGGTCTCGTGTTGGGTGGTCCCTCACCTCCCCGACTCTCAGGCTGCAGAGACAACCTCAAGGGGCAGATAGACGATTATAATCATTGCAGGCTGAATATTTCGGTCGTTCTCCATGACTGGTTCTCTTTGTATCCACAAACCCCTCAGAAGGCCGAGTCCCCGACCCTTCAGGCAGCTCTATCACCTCCCCAATGGAGGATAATAACCGCCTTCCCTCCCTTCCAATAGAATGTTGTGCTGTCCATGCTGGTCACCCTACAGGAACTTCCAGACTCCTCACCCCGGGAACTTCCAGGCTCGTGACCCCAAGAACTTCCAGACTCGTGACCCCGGGAACTTCCAGACTCCTGACCCCGGGAACTTCCAGACTCCTCACCCCGGGAACTTCCAGACTCGTGACCCCAAGAACTTCCAGACTCCTGACCCCGGGAACTTCCAGACTCCTGACCCCGAGAACTTCCAGACTCCTGACCCCGAGAACTTCCAGACTCCTCACCCCGAGAACTTCCAAACTCCTCACCCCGAGAACTTCCAGACTCCTCACCCCGGGAACTTCCAGGCTCGTGACCCCAAGAACTTCCAGACTCCTGACCCCGGGAACTTCCAGACTCGTGACCCCAAGAACTTCCAGACTCCTGACCCCGGGAACTTCCAGACTCCTGACCCCGGGAACTTCCAGACTCCTGACCCCGAGAACTTCCAGACTCCTCACCCCGGGAACTTCCAGACTCGTGACCCCAAGAACTTCCAGACTCCTGACCCCGGGAACTTCCAGACTCCTGACCCCGAGAACTTCCAGACTCCTCACCCCGGGAACTTCCAGACTCGTGACCCCGGGAACTTCCAGACTCCTGACCCCGGAAACTTCCAGACTCCTGACCCCGAGAACTTCCAGACCCCTGACCACGGGAACTTCCAGACTCCTGACCCCGGGAACTTCCAGACTCCTGACCCCGGAAACTTCCAGACTCCTGACCCCGGGAACTTCCAGACTCGTGACCCCAAGAACTTACAGACTCCTGACCCCGGGAACTTCCAGACTCCTGACCCCGAGAACTTCCAGACTCCTCACCCCGAGAACTTCCAGACTCCTCACCCCGAGAACTTCCAGACTCCTCACCTCGGGAACTTCCAGACTCCTGACCCCAAGAACTTCCAGACTCCTGACCCCAGGAACTTCCAGACTCCTGACCCCGAGAACTTCCAGACTCCTCACCCCGAGAACTTCCAGACTCGTGACCCCGAGAACTTCCAGACTCGTGACCCCGGGAACTTCCAGACTCGTGACCCCGGGAACTTCCAGACTCGTGACCCCGGGAACTTCCAGACTCGTGACCCCGGGAACTTCCAGACTCGTGACCCCGAGAACTTCCAGACTCGTGACCCCGGGAACTTCAAGACTCGTGACCCCGGGAACTTCCAGACTCGTGACCCCGAGAACTTCCAGACTCGTGACCCCGAGAACTTCCAGACTCGTGACCCGGGGAACTTCCAGACTCGTGACCCGGGGAACTTCCAGACTCTCCCTGGTGAGGTGTACTGAAGGACATTCTTTGGGATGTAGGAGCTGAACCTCATGGAGATATGTTCTAGTGCAGTGGGCAGCTTACAGTCGTAGAGGCTGCTCACCAGGAACTGGAGGTCCTCCTGGACCCCCGGAGGAGTCTACTAACTTTTTACACCAGACTGTTTAGTCTTTTGAAAGATTTTTATTTTGTAACCTCCCACGCGTTTCAGGGACCCACCACTCCCCCTTCATCACCATTAATGATGCATCCAGGTATTTGACTTTTATATATAGCTTTTATCCCTGATGAAGGGGGAGCGCGGGCCCCCGAAACGTTGGGGGTTACAATCTTTTACTGACTATACAAGGTGGTGTGTGGTGCTCTCGTCTTCTCAACACTTTCCTGACGGACAAAGAAAGTCATATTCTATTGGGTCATACTGCCACTCACAGAAAGACCGGACACTGGGAAACAAAAAACGTTTTGGCCAGCCTAGGATAACCCTCCCCCCCCCCCCCCCCCACTCCTGGTCTTGAACTATCAGTCCAACTGAGGGGAGGAAAACAGCAAATAAAACACTTAACAGGCCCAAGACAACGACAGAACTGGGGGCTGCCTGCAGCTCAAAGAACCACCTGAAGGACCTTACACCCGGAGCTGGCATCAGATGGGGTTTGAACATCCACCTGTAGAACTTGGAGAATGGGAGACCAGAGGACCAGGTGGCAGCCTTAGTAGGGAAGGAGTTCCTGGAGGACCTTACACCCAACACTGGCATCAGAGGAGGCCTGAACATGTACCTGGTAGAACGTGGAGGATGGGAGACCAGAGGACCAGGTGGCAGCCTTAGTAGGGAAGGAGTTCCTGGAGGACCTTACACCCAACACTGGCATCAGAGGAGGCCTGAACATCTACCTGGTAGAACGTGGAGGATGGGAGACCAGAGGACCAGGTGGCAGCCTTAGTAGGGAAGGAGTTCCTGGAGGACCTTACACCCAACACTGGCATCAGAGGAGGCCTGAACATCTACCTGGTAGAACGTGGAGGATGGGAGACCAGAGGACCAGGTGGCAGCCTTAGTAGGGAAGGAGTTCCTGGAGGACCTTACACCCAACACTGGCATCAGAGGAGGCCTGAACATCTACCTGGTAGAACGTGGAGGATGGGAGATCAGAGGACCAGGTGGCAGCCTTAGTAGGGAAGGAGCTTCCTGGAGCACCTTACACCCAACACTGGAATCAAAGAAGGCCTGAACATCCACCTGTAGTACTTGGAGAATGGGTGACCATAGGACCCAGTTTGCAGCCTTATTAGGAAAGGAGCTGCCTGAATGACCTTACACCCAACACTGGCATCAGATGAGGTTTGAACATCCACCTGTAGAACTTGGAGAATGGGTGACCAGAGGACCAGGTGGCAGCCTTAGTAGGGAAGGAGTTCCTGGAGCACCTTACACCCAACACTGGCATCAGAGGAGGCCTGAACATCCACCTAGTAGAACTTGGAGAATGGGTGACCAGAGGACCAGGTGGCAGCCTTAGTAGGGAAGGAGCTTCCTGGAGGACCTTACACCCAACACTGGCATCAGAGTAGGCCTGAACATTTACCTGGTAGACCTGGAGAACATGTGAACAGAAGACCAGGTGGCAGCCTTAGTAGGGAAGGAGCTTCCTGGAGGACCTTACACCCAACACTGGCATCATAGGAGGCCTGAACATCCACCTGTAGAACTCGGAGAACATGTGAACAGAAGGCTAGGTGGAAGCCTTGCAAATCTGGGAAAGAGTTGCTTGATACCAAAAAGCCCAAGAGGAGGTCACAGATCTAGCAGAGTAGGCCTTGACAGGAAAGAGTGGTACCCAGTCCTTGGTAACATAAGCTTGAATGATGACCTGACTGGGCCACAGAGAGATGGAATGAGAAGCCGGTTTTAAAGAACCAGTCAGCCAAGTGTTTGGCCAGATGAAGATGGACAGAACCGCTCTGTAGAGAAGAGTGTTGATTGAAGAAAAATGGTCCTGGCAAGATAGGGCAGTCAGAGCGGAAGACGTCCAACCTATGAATCTAGCAGAAAAACCTGAGGCATGCTGGCCAGAGGAGGGGTTGTCCTAGACTGGTCTACAGTCTTCCTGTTTGTGTCCAATCCTCCTGTAGGCGGCAGTATAACCTGAAGTTCGGAAACTTCCCGTGTCCCTCGATGGACAAGAAACAAAATGCATTTCCATGTACAGACGTGTAATAAGGGCAATCGTGACAGGTCTGCAGCACACATTATACAGGCCAACCTAGCACCTGCACTGGGAGCGGGAAGACTCACCGGCTGGGGATTGGGGGCCACATGGGCACCTGCAGTGGGCAGACAGTGCAGGATATCCCAGGATAGGGGCACCAAACATGGTAGAGTACGTCATGGAAACGGGGCACCACACACACGTTAGAGGACATCCTAGAAAGGGAACACCACACACACAGGGAAGAGTTATCTCAGGAAAAAGGCACCACACACACTCGGTGGAGGGTATCTCAGGAAGGAGACACCGTACATACAGTACTTGGTGGAGGAGATCTCGGGAAGGGGACACCGTACATACAGTACTCGGTGGAGGACATCTCGGGAAGGAGACACCGTACATACAGTACTTGGTGGAGGACATCTCGGGAAGGAGACACCGTACATACAGTACTCGGTGGAGGACATCTCGGGAAGGAGACGCCGTACATACAGTACTCGGTGGAGGACATCTCGGGAAGGAGACGCCGTACATACAGTACTCGGTGGAGGACATCTCGGGAAGGAGACGCCGTACATACAGTACTCGGTGGAGGACATCTCGGGAAGGAGACGCCGTACATACAGTACTCGGTGGAGGACATCTCAGGAAGGAGACACCGTACATACAGTACTCGGTGGAGGACATCTCGGGAAGGAGACGCCGTACATACAGTACTCGGTGGAGGACATCTCGGGAAGGAGACGCCGTACATACAGTACTCGGTGGAGGACATCTCAGGAAGGGGACACCGTATATACAGTACTCGGTGGAGGACATCTCAGGAAGGAGACACCGTACATACAGTACTCAGTGAAGGGTATCTCAGGAAGGGGACACCGTACATACAGTACTCGGTGGAGGACATCTCGGGAAGGGGACACCGTACATACAGTACTCGGTGGAGGACATCTCGGGAAGGGGACACCGTACATACAGTACTCAGTGAAGGGTATCTCAGGAAGGGGACACCGTACATACAGTACTCGGTGGAGGACATCTCGGAAAGGGGACACTGTACATACAGTATTTGGTGGAGGACATCTCGGGAAGGGGACACCGTACATACAGTACTCGGTAAAGGTCATCTCAGGAAGGGGACACCGTACATACAGTACTCGGTGGAGGACATCTCAGGAAGGAGGCGCCGTACATACAGTACTCGGTGGAGGACATCTCAGGAAGGAGACGCCGTACATACAGTACTCGGTGGAGGACATCTCAGGAAGGAGACACCGTACATACAGTACTCGGTGAAGGTCATCTCAGGAAGGGGACACCGTACATACAGTACTCGGTGAAGGTCATCTCAGGAAGGGGACACCGTACATACAGTACTCGATGGAGGACATCTCAGGAAGGAGACACCGTACATACAATACTTGGAGGATATCTCAGGAAGGAGACACCGTACATACAATACTCGGAGGATATCTCAGGAAGGGGACACCGTACATACAGTACTCGGTGGAGGGTATCTCAGGAAGGGGACACCGTACATATAGTACTCAGTAGAGGTCATCTCAGGAAGGGGACACCGTACATACAGTACTCGGTGGAGGGTATCTCAGGAAGGAGACACCATACATACAGTACTCGGTGGAGGTGGAGGATACACCGTACATACAGTACTCGGTGGATATCCTGGGAAGGGGGCGCCTTGTATACTTGATGGAGGACATCTTGGGAAGGGGGCACTGTACATACAGTACTCGGTGGATATCCTGGGAAGGGGGCACCTTGTTTACTTGATGGAGGAAATCTTGGGAAGGGGGCACTGTACATACAGTACTCGGTGGATATCCTGGGAAGGGGGCGCCTTGTATACTTGATGGAGGACATCTTGGGAAGGGGGCACTGTACATACAGTACTCGGTGGATATCCTGGGAAGGGGGCACCTTGTATACTCGATGGAGGATATTGAGGGAAGGAGACACTGTACATACAGTACTCGGTGGAGGATATCTTGGGATACAGAGATCACACTTGGTGGAGGATATCCTGGGAAGGGGGCACCTTGTATACTCGATGGAGGATATTGAGGGAAGAGGCCACCACACATACTCAGGATATCTTAGGAAAGGGGCACCACATGATCAGTAGCGGATACGGTGAGAAAGGGGCACTACAAATACTTGCTGAAGGTTTTCTCAGGATACGGAGAGCAGATACTCATGGGAGGATATTGAGGGAAGGGGGTATCTCACACTTGGAAGATATGTCTGGAAGGTGTCACCACACACTATGAGTTGGATATAACAGGAACGTGGCACCTAAGAAAGGTGATTCCTTTTATATTAGAGTCATATGAACATGCAACACCTCACCTGTCCCGACACCCAGGGCTCCATCTCCTCCAATCAGAACTCATCTCTACTACATTTTCCCGACATGGAGATGGTTCCCCACAGACCTGAAGATCTCCCAGCACACCTCTCCAACATCACACATCTGTGAATTATTTTGTTCAAGAATGAACTACAGAGAAGATTGGTGGGGTCACCTGCCCTGACCTGTGACCTCATCACCTTGACATTTCATTTTTAGTGACATGCGAACCCATCAAGCAGATTAAAGGGGAATCATGGTGATTTCTAGTCATGGGTTCAACTCCCCCCCCCATTGCTGTTTTTACACCAAGCATTGGATAACTGCCTGGCCTCCTGTGTGGAGGAGATGGCTGGGAGGTAAGTGCTCCAGATGGTGAGGAGGTGCTGTGAGTTCAAACCATTCCTTTGCCCCCTCAAAATTCCATCAGTTTTTGTCCTGGAGAAATAGGAGGAAGACCACGCCATACTCTGTGAGAGGAGCTGATGGATGGTGAGAAGGTACTGTGAGATCAAACCATTCCTTTACCTGCCAGTCCCTGTCCTGGAGAGGTAAGAGGATGAGCAAATTTCTCCACATGAGGAGCCAATGGCTGAGCAGTAAGTGAGGGTTGTTTGAGTTCAAGCCCCTCCCTCAGCACCCATCTCCACCAATCTGTTTCCTGGTGAAATGAGGACATGCAGGCCACATGCCTCATAAGTAGCAATTGACTGAGTGATGTCATCTAGCTGGTGGGCCGGCTCTGTGAGTTCAAACCATTTCTTTACTGCTTTAGAAGTCCACCAGTCCCAGTCCTGGAGAAGGATAAGCACCCCATGCTACGTAAGTAGTAGTTGGCTTTGGAGTAAATTCTCTGGATGCTGCAATGGCACAACGAGTTCAAACCATTCCTTTACCTCTTTATAATCCCACCAATCCCAGTCCAGAGCACAATGTACCGAAATCGGTGAAAGGTAGTACGTGCTGCAGAAGGTGGGCAGTCTCCATGAGGTCATACCAGTCCTTTGATGCGTTCTTATTCCTCTATTCGTTGTCCTAGAGAAATATTAGATGAGCACAGCACCCTGCCGAAGGGGGAAATGGCTGAGAGGTAGGTGCTCTGGAGGCTAAGCAGGTACCGTGGGTTCAAGCCCACCCCTTGCCATCTTTATTACACCCGGATCCCAGACTGCAGGAGATCCCAGCACTTGAACCATCCATGTCTGATGAAGGGGTCCTGCATGGCTCAGAAACATTGCACTTGGTTCTTTGAGATGTGATCTTTCTGCAATAAAAGGATGACATTGGATGATCCATGGTGTGGTGGACAATATGTGCATTTATCGGGAGAACCAGCACACACCTTCCTTCTGCTTCCTGTTCTGGGAGACGTGGAAATATTACCCCCGATATAAAGGAATGAGAACCGGAGAATGGGCCACCCTGAGAAAGGCGATTCCTTCTATAATAGAGTCCAACACATCCCCCATCCCGACCCCCAGGGGCGCCATCTCCTCCAATCAGTACTCATCTCTGTATTATAAACAATTCCCCGGCTCAGAGATGGTTCTCCACAGACCTGAAGATCTCCCGGCATTCCCATCAACTGTATGGTGGGGATCAATCTGTGAATTTGTTCCTGAAGATCAGAGCTGAGAAGAAGCTTCCTGTCCTGTGACCTCATCGCCTGAACGGGATTTAGGTTTTTTTTTTTTTAGCTCCGGGCGCTCACCTTGGGTGGCTCAGCAGGTTAATGGAGACGGTTGGAGATTTCTAGTCACGGGTTCAATTCCCCATATCGCTGTTTTCACACCAAGAGAAATTCAGAGCCAAGAGAGTCAGTGATGGACACCCAATGGAGGCAATGGCTGAGAGGTAAGTCTTTGGGATGGTGAGCAGGAGGTTGTGAGTTCAAATCTTTCCTTTACCTCTTTGTAATTCCACCAGTCCTTGTCCTGGAGACACACATACCCTGCGAGGAGCAGGTGGGAGGTAAGTGCTCCAGATACTGAGGCGGTACAGCGACCATGAATTGTTCCTTTGCTGCTTTATAATTCCACCAATCCATGTTCTGGAGAAATAGGACACCAATCTATGATAGAAACTGATGGCTGAGAGGTAAGTGCTCCAGCTGGTGAGAAAGGTACTCCCGGTTCAAACCATTCCTTTACTGCTTTAAAAGTTTGCCAGACCTTGTCCTGGAGAAATGAGGAGAAAAGCAGCAAATCTCTGAGAGCTAAGTGATTAGAAAGATGAGTTCAAGCCTTTCCTTTGAGGTTTCCTCCAATCTGTGTTCTGAAGAACTAGGAGGATCAACACATCAAAGCCTCCATTAGGAACAGATGGCTGGAAGGTAAGTGCTCTGGACAGTAAGCAGGCTCTGTGGGTTCAAGCCTTTGCTTTACCACTTTATAATTCCACCAGTCCATGTCCTGAAGAAACAGAAGGACATTCACATGATCTACGTGAAGGAAATGGCACAGTGGTAAATCACCTGGCTGGTAACAAAGTGTTGAGGGTTCAAACCCTTCCTTTAGCTCTTTACAATTCCTTCAGTCCTTGTCCTGGAGAAATAGGAGGGTGAGCACATTACTCTGTGTGAGGAGGAGATGGCTCAGAGGACTCATCACCCACAACAAGAGCCATGATGGTATGTTGGGGCTGAGAGTTCGAATCCCTGAGTTGGCTCCTGGTGACTGTGGATGGACAAGTCACCTTGCCTCTGGTGTCCCCGGCAGTGGTGACCAACAAAAGGCATCACAGGAGGTTGGACAAGACAGGCTGCCTTGTAGTATGCAGTGCAGAAAGTTCCACCTGGTGATTCTCACTAGAATCACATGAAATGGTGAGCTAGAGAAAGGACAGTTAAAACTGTCAATTTATTGAATTTAAAAGAAATTTTGTAAAACCTGCTACCAACTTTTTGGCTGAACAACTCAACTCCAGTGGCCCCTTTGGCTTGAGCCTTCACCTTCCACCTGGAAGTCCTCAGGGTCACTGACTGGGACAGCAGCCTCAGGAGCACCACCATGTAGGGCACCCTTGGTCCTAGGCCAGAGATGCCTGGTGAGGTGAACTGTTTGGAGTCACCAGGAGATGAAGGCTCAGGGATTTGAACTCACAGCACTGAGCTCAGCAGCCAGAGTACTTACCTCTGAGCCATCTCTTCTGCTCACACAAGTATGTGCTCGTCCATCATACTTCAGAAGGTCTCACTTCAGCATATAATTTAAAAAAAAATGGCAGCAGAAATCCAGCTCACAACTCCTCTGAGACCGTGATAACTGGTGGCCCTGGATCTCCTGAGGCTGCAGGGATCAGAGATTGACTCTGCTGGGAAAGACAGGAACATGTTCAGCAGGGCTGCCCATAGGGAACACTTTGCCTGTTTTGCCTTACCTTGTCCCAGGACTAGGTCCCTGAGGTCAGTACCTGCGAGACATTGAGTGTCCTGGGTGACGGCAGTAGAGGCCCCTAAAAAAAAGGTAGGCCACTCACCCGACAGAGCTAAGGGGGACTTCAATTAAGTAGACTCTATCATCAATACCGTAGCAGGGTTCTAGATGGGTTCTAGATGTCACCATCCTCCAAAGGTAAATGTCTCAGGGCTCTTCCGTTGAAGAAAGTGGAAAGCCGGCGCTGGACCTGCAGGTACTCTCCACTGGTACGGTCATCTTCAGGTATTAATGATGGTGCAAATGATCCGGTTCCTGGACAGGCGGCTTCTACTCCCCAGAGGATCTCCAATGTCTTCCTGGCTTGTAATGTGATGGAAGAGTTGAAATTGAAGCGCCACACCACTCCTAAGAGGTCCAGATCCAACTTTATTCCATCAAAGGTTCAGGGCTACAATTCGAGAATTAGCCAATGCATTTCAGGGGTCTAAGTGTCCCCTTCATCAGGAGTAGAGAGAACATAAGAACATTGTTTCTATCAATCTGACATCAATACAATGTGCCCTCCATGAGGTCATAATTAAAACCAGTCAATCATGAGTATCAAAATAATTGCATAAAAATGAGGAGTGCTGAACAAAAATGAGAATATGGGTGCTGAAACCCCCCCCACCAAGAAACCCCCCCAGCATGATC
Organism: Staurois parvus; assembly: GCF_062004578.1. Classification (NCBI taxonomy): domain Eukaryota; kingdom Metazoa; phylum Chordata; class Amphibia; order Anura; family Ranidae; genus Staurois; species Staurois parvus. The sequence continues at coordinate 51,778 of NW_028320996.1, forward strand.
TGGGGTCACCCATTGCAGCAGGAACTGTCCCCACTGTGTCTTGGTAGACCTGTTGCGGCCATGTCTAGTGGATGCAACCTTCTCAGGGTTCAGTTATTCACAAACCCAGCCAGTTGGTAGCCAATGAGGGTCTGAAGGCCAGAGGTGACCAAGGTCATTGTAGGTGGGCGGTAAGAATGGACGTCTGAAGGCCAGAGGTGACAAAGGTCATCGTAGGTCGGCAGTAAGAATGGACGTCTGAAGGCCAGAGGTGACAAAGGTCATTGTAGGTGGGCAGTAAGAATGGATGAAACATTGGAGTTCCGTAAGGCTCTTTTGCAGTGAAGGAGCAGCAGGTGGATGGTGGTGAGAAACACTGCACCCAGCAGATGACATCATCGCTCAGTCCCTCAGTATCATCCCCTTCCGTGGTAAAACAGACAAAATCAGGAAATTCGAAGGTGCCCGGTGGTAGAATTAGCAAGCTGCCCCCGGTGCTCAGCCTGATCGGCCTACTTCAGAGTGAGTCTTTAGAGGCATGGTGAGCACAAAGGCAACGGCATCGGCTCTGGACGTGAAAGTCGGTCTGCGGTTGACTTCTCACCAGATTAGGGACTGCAAAACACAACAAGGAACCCAGTGCCTGAAGGTGACCTCCAGGCTAACCCCCAATCTCATGTCCAGCGGGGTCCTCCAAAGTCAGGAGGAGTCCAGCAGAGCTCTCCAAAGTCAGGAGGAGTACAGCGGGGTCCTCCAAAGGCAGGAGTCCAGCGGAGCCCTCCAAAGTCAGGAGGAGTCCAGTGGGGTCCTCCAAAGTCAGGAGTACAGCGGGGTCCTCCAAAGGCAGGAGTCCAGCGGAGCCCTCCAAAGTCAGGAGTCCAGTGGGGTCCTCCAAAGTCAGGAGGAGTCCAGTGGGGTCCTCCAAAGTCAGGAGGAGTCCAGTGGGGTCCTCCAAAGTCAGGAGGAGTCCAGCAGAGCCCTGCAAAGACAGGAGGAATCCAGCAGGGGTCCTCCACTGATCCGGATAGGTGCCATGTACAGACAGCTCAGGCAGAGATGTCATGAGGAATCTTGAAGAAAACTTAGAAGGATCAAAGAAAAAGAAAATGGTCTGAAGAAAAGATCTCCATCCTCCTCGGGCACCAGGCATGCTGAATGGAGGAGGGGAGACCGTGTCCCTCAACAGACAAAAAAAAAAAAAATAACTTCTGAACGATCTCAGAAGTGCCTCAGCCTGCTGTGAGGAGCGCACAGAATCTGCAGCCCTTCAGGGGTGACCGACATCTCGGGACTTCACAGCATTGCGGTTAGAAAACGTGAAAATCTTTTCTAGGAATGTAAAGGAGGCCAAACCTGACAGGACTGAAGGACTCCATTATCTATAGAGGCCGAGCTCATGGAGGCACACGAGGGGTACAACACACAGGTCAGAGGGGACACGGGCACTTGGAGGGGCAGACACTCGGTGGAGGATATTCCGGGAAGGGGGCACCACACACACTCGGTGGAGGATATTCCGGGAAGGGGGCACCACACACACACTCGGTGGAGGATATTCCGGGAAGGGGGCACCACACACACTCGGTGGGGGATATTCCGGGAAGGGGGCACCACACACACTCGGTGGAGGATATTCCGGGAAGGGGGCACCACACACACTCGGTGGGGGATATTCCGGGAAGGGGGCACCACACACACACTCGGTGGAGGATATTCCGGGAAGGGGGCACCACACACACTCGGAGGATATTCCGGGAAGGGGGCACCACACACACTCGGTGGAGGATATTCCGGGAAGGGGGCACCACACACACTCGGTGGGGGATATTCCGGGAAGGGGGCACCACACACACTCGGTGGAGGATATTCCGGGAAGGGGGCACCACACACACTCGGTGGGGGATATTCCGGGAAGGGGGCACCACACACACTCGGTGGAGGATATTCCGGGAAGGGGGCACCACACACACTCGGTGGAGGATATTCCGGGAAGGGGGCACCGAACACACTCGGTGGGGGATATCTTGGGAAGGGGGCACCACTCGCACACTTGGTGGGGGATATTTCAGGAAGGGGGCACCACTCGCACACTTGGTGGGGGATATTTCAGGAAGGGGGCACCACGTATACTCGGTGGGGGATATCTTGGGAAGGTGGCACCACACACACTCGGTGGGGGATATTTCAGGAAGGGGGCACCACTCTCACACCCACACAGGCGACATGGGAGATGTGAGGAAACCAGTAGAACAAAGGAGCAGACAAGAAGCGAGGCGTGCCGAGTAGGAAAACCAGGACTTTTTGTGTTTAATACTAGATTCTCAGGAGCTGAGACTGCAGAGTACATCCATCGCTAGAATCGGGGAATACAGAGATTTACAGATTAACACCAAAACAATCCACTACGGTTATGTCTCGCCTTCTCTTTGTAAAAATGAAAGAAATTAGCAGCAAATGACGGAACCCGCCGGGGCCGGGCGCGCCACTCTGTAGTGCTTCTAGACTGGAGAAACCTTCTGCTTCCATCATCATCATCATCATTATTATTATTATTAGAAAACAACGAAAATGACATTTCTACACCGGTAAGAAAAAAACAAAACAAAACCCCAAATGTCGGAACACGGGCACACACACAGAGGAATATATATATATATATATCGCTGCTCGCTCGGAATCCTGATTGTCAGTCGGAGCCGCCGCCGCCGCCTCGGATACATCGATTTCCCTTTATGATGGTGGTTTTCGCGGTGGCGTGGAAGTGGGCGAGCCGTACAAAGTATTTCATACTCCACAGCGGCTTAGCGGTAAGAAAATATTCGAAACACTTCTCTGACTTTTTTTTTTTTTTTTTTAATAAAATATTCTTCTTTTCTAGTGAAAGGAATCGGATTTTCTGCGTCAGGGGGCGGAGCCTTCTGCTGGGGACAGACAGAAGGCGGAGCTGTGTACGCCAGGCGCGGCCCCCCCCCCCATGTATAGTATTGCTTTACACCCACGCGGATATACTCGTATATATATATATAATGTACGTATATATACACGCCCCTTACTTGGCACGTTAATAAACAATCGCTTTTTTTTTTTTTTCTTTTGCTTTTTTTCTTTTTCTTTCTTTTTTTTTATAAGGACATTAAAACCGACAAAACAAAATCCTTCGGCTTTGCTTGAGTTTTGTAACCTCGGAGGCCGGGACGTCCTTGTTCCCGGGCGCTGGGAGGTTATGGGGGCCCTGCAGGTCCGTCTAGAGGGAGGTGTGGACTCTGTCCAGGCGGGGGCGCTCTCTATAGTAAAGTGCCTCTTGGCGGTTGTCCGATTCGGGGAAATAAATACAGGTGGATGGGATGGTTGGCCGTCTAATGAGCTGCCATAGAAGTGCCGGGTGCCATGGTGGCCTTCCTCTACCACCTATCCTACCCTCCCCCCCCCTCATGAAGGAGCGCTCAGAGGGAGTCCAGCTTCCACCCTTCACCTCCCGGCGCTCTGTGGAGCCCAATCGGATGCTGAGGTTCCAGTTTGCGGCACAGATATGCCTCCATCCAATCGGGAGGGATCCCCCTTCCTGCGGTTCCCCAGGATGGCCGCCATGTTGTTCAGAGAGGAAAGTGCTGTTTCTGGGAAAAGTGCGTAAAAGTCTGGACAAGGGGGGGGGGGGCGCACGGAACATCATGGATGGACAGCGCAAACGTCTGGCGATGAGACGGGAAGAAGTGACCGCGCAGCATGGGAAGCGGCCATGACGGCGCCTGCAGGGCTCCGCCCACAACGCGTGCACAATGGGCTCCGGAATGTTCTCTGCTCCTTCTGGGTGATGGTAAGTGCTATGGCAGACAGGGAGCCTCCCCCCCCCCCTCCCCCGCAGGGTGGAGGAACGCTGGGAGGGTCCGGAGCGATGTCCTGCGGCCTCCTCTACATTCCGGGTACAACTGGCCCCGCCCTCACTTCCTGAAGATGCATTCGGGGAGGTTGAGCGTGCGTCTCCTCAGCTTCCGGCATGGCCCCTCCTCCAGCAGATACGTCACATCGATGGCTGCGGAGAGAGAGCAGGAGAGTCAGGAAACACCAAGGAGGTCATAGCCCCTCCCACCCGGCCTACAGGCACCGCCCATCTGAGCAGAACTAGCCAATAAGATGTGAAGGCCGCAACTGAAAGAGAGGATTCAGCATCCATGTCGGGATTCCTACCCAACCCCCGCCCGTCCTTGCACCCCCCCCCCCCCAGTTGATGAACTTACCGTATGGCAGAGACCTCCTACCGTCCCGGGAACACGGATTCACCGCTTGTATGTGAAAGATAACATCATTCACGGGACGATTCCCAGAATAATCACAGAAGGAACTGTTACAGTGAGTGACGGCATGAAAACCTGTAATATCCTGTAATATCAGGAGGGATCGGGGGAGGGGATTGGGTCAGGGGGTCCTCTGACAGCTCAGTCTGCCCCAGTGACTGAACGGCCCGAGGTTCCCCCCCCCCCCCCACCGGGTGATCCGCGCTCTATAGGGGGTCCCGGCGCCTCGAACCCTCATCCGGAGTCACATGTGCGGGTTGTATGGAAACGCCGCTCTGCCGACGCCCCATCTAATGTGAAGCCTCAGCCAATGCCATGCGTCAGGGGGCGGGGCTCGGGCCGCTCTTCACATGAGATGGGGGGGTCAGGTGAGAGGTGGCCTCTGATTGGCTGCTGGGCTCACCGTTCTTGCTGGGTAGTTTGTCCAGCAGGCGGAGGAGGATCCCGTTCAGTTTGTCTCTTTTGGCTTGCTGTCCCTCGGGGGAGGAGCAGAGGCGTGGCGGGGGGCTGTCACTCTCCACCGCGGCGCTCTCTCCACCCTCCGGCTGCGTGGAGCCGCCCACCTCCGAGTCCTCCTGTACCGCCGCGTCATGGTTTACCATTAAATCCTCCATGAGGGGCGAGGGGTCCTCCTGCTGGAGATCGGCGCTGGGGGGCTTGGGCCGCTCCGACTTCCAGGATGACCTATTGAGAGATGGGACACAAGGCGGGGTCTAATGAGGGAGGGGCCAGCGGGAGGAGAACAGGAATGGAGATCAGTGAGGAGAGCGCGCTCACCTGCCGCCGTTCCGCTTGTAGTTGTCTGGAACATAGTGAGGCTGCAAAACAAGATGGAGGAGGTTTACAATGCATGTCATGTGGCCCCAGCCCCGCCCCGGGCCCTCAGCTGCTGATTGGTCTGCTGGGCAGTTCAACTCCAACCAAAACTTTCATTATTTCGGGTGGAGCTTCTGGTTTCTACCTCTTCCTGTCCCTGTGACACCTGTACAAGAAATGGGGGTGTGGGTGTCACCAGGACAGGAAGTCACATTGTATGAGGTTGTAACCATCACTTCCTGTCCCTGTGACACCTGTACAAGAAATGGGGGTGTGGGTGTCACCAGGACAGGAAGTCACATTGTATGAGGTTGTAACCATCACTTCCTGTCCCTGTGACACCTGTACAAGAAATGGGGGTGTGGGTGTCACCAGGACAGGAAGTCACATTGTATGAGGTTGTAACCATCATTTCCTGTCCCTGTGACACCTGTACAAGAAATGGGGGTGTGGGTGTCACCAGGACAGGAAGTTACATTGTATGAGGTTGTAACCATCACTGCCTGTCCCTGTGACACCTGTACAAGAAATGGGGGATGTGGGTGTCACCAGGACAGGAAGTCAGATTGTATGAGGTTGTAACCATCACTTCCTGTCCCTGTGACACCTGTACAAGAAACGGGGGTGTGGGTGTCACCAGGACAGGAATACACACTGTATGAAGCTTTTCCCATCACTTCCTGTCCCTGTGACACCTGTACAAGAAATGGGGGTGTGGGTGTCACCAGGACAGGAAGTCTTATTGTATGAGGTTGTAACTATCATTTCCTGTCCCTGTGACACCTGTACAAGAAACGGGGGTGTGGGTGTCACCAGGACAGGAATACACACTGTATGAAGCTTTTCCCATCACTTCCTGTCCCTGTGACACTTGTACAAGAAATGGGGGATGTGGGTGTCACCAGGACAGGAAGTCACATTATATGAGATTGTAACCATCACTTCCTGTCCCTGTGACACCCATACAAAAAACGGGGGTGTGGGTGTCACTAGGACAGGAAGTCACATTGTATGAGGTTGTAACCATCACTTCCTGTCCCTGTGACACCCGTACAAGAAACGGGGGTGTGGGTGTCACCAGGACAGGAAGTGAGAAGACTCCCCGAGACCAACATAAAACCCCATCCCCGCTCCATCCGATGTCTTGTCTGGAGTTCTACCCTCCCCCCGGTGTCACAGGAAAGACGCTACTTACAGAGAAGTCTCTTTTCGGGGCCATCTTCTTGGAGAAGTGGTCGAAGGCGTAGTTCTTGGTGCAGACGGGGTAGCGATTCCGGTGGATTTTGTAGAATAAGTGCGCTGATTTGTCCAGCCGGTAGTCACAGATATGAACGTCTTGTTCCTTCACTCCCTTCGGCCGGCCTGTGGAGGAGACACAGAGGGTGTCACACGATGTCCTGTGACACCCCGCACATCTAAGGACTCACCATGGGGTGGCGCTCACCTTTGCAGTACGTATACAGGTCCAGCACGCAGCATGTCCCCACCACGGCCTCCAGCGGGATGATCTCATACAGCGGCACGCGGAAAAGCTCGTTGTGGTAAAACTTGCGTGATGGCGCATGGTGCGTCTCATGGGGCCGAAAATAATGGTGGCCAAAGGCGAATCGTTCGCCCCTGTGGAGGAAGAAGAACATCCATTATGGAGACATCGGGAGGAGGAAGCCATCGGTTTTACTCCAGGTGAAATCTTTTGCTTAGAATCCACTGAAGGACACAAGAGTTCAGATAGTGTCGGGTTATACTGCCACCTACAGGAGGACTGGGCACTGAAAAACTGAAGGCCACCCCCAGGACAATGCCTCCTCGTCCCAGCATGCCTCAGTAGGAAGCATTACCAACAGCATGATGAGAGTGGAGCGATCTGTGGCCCTCAATGGTCTCCAGGAAAAGAATCTTACACTGAGCACTTTCTCATCCATTGATGGACGCAGGAATTCAGATCCAGGCTGGATGTCCAAAATTAGTCCAAGAGGAGGACAACAAGGACTTACAAGTCCAGAAAGGACGGGGGAACTGCCTGCAGCCCAGAGGCTGCCTGAGGGCCCAAATCTGAACCAGATGAGGCCAAACTTCCAACCAGACAGGGGAAACGCCAACACGGCCTGTGAAGAACATTGAGGCTCGACTGAAGCTCAGACCAGACAGGGGAACCGCCAACACAACCCGTGAAGAACACAGAGGATCAACTGAAGCTCAGACCAGACAGGGGAACCGCCAACACGGCCTGTGGAGAACACAGAGGATCAACTGAAGCTCAGACCAGACAGGGGAACCGCCAACACAACCCGTGAAGAACACAGAGGATCAACTGAAGCTCAGACAAGGGAACCGCCAACACGGCCTGTGGAGAACACAGAAGATCAACTGAAGCTCAGACCAGACAGGGGAACCGCCAACATGGCCTGTGGAGAACACAGAGGATCAACTGAAGCTCAGACCAGACAGGGGAACCGCCAACACAACCCGTGAAGAACACAGAGGATCAACTGAAGCTCAGACAAGGGAACCGCCAACATGGCCTGTGGAGAACACAGAGGATCAACTGAAGCTCAGACCAGACAGGGGAACCGCCAACATGGCCTGTGGAGAACACAGAGGATCAACTGAAGCTCAGACCAGACAGGGGAACCGCCAACACAACCCGTGAAGAACACAGAGGATCAACTGAAGCTCAGACCAGACAGGGGAACTGCCAACATGGCCTGTGGAGAACACAGAGGATCAACTGAAGCTCAGACCAGACAGGGGAACCGCCAACACAACCCGTGAAGAACACAGAGGATCAACTGAAGCTCAGACCAGACAGGGGAACCGCCAACACGGCCTGTGGAGAACACAGAGGATCAACTGAAGCTCAGACCAGACAGGGGAACCGCCAACACAACCCGTGAAGAACACAGAGGATCAACTGAAGCTCAGACCAGACAGGGGAACCGCCAACACAACCCGTGAAGAACACAGAGGATCAACTGAAGCTCAGACCAGACAGGGGAACCGCCAACATGGCCTGTGGAGAACACAGAGGATCAACTGAAGCTCAGACCAGACAGGGGAACCGCCAACACAACCCGTGAAGAACACAGAGGATCAACTGAAGCTCAGACCAGACAGGGGAACCGCCAACATGGCCTGTGGAGAACACAGAGGATCAACTGAAGCTCAGACCAGACAGGGGAACCGCCAACACAACCCGTGAAGAACACAGAGGATCAACTGAAGCTCAGACCAGACAGGGGAACCGCCAACACGGCCTGTGGAGAACACAGAGGATCAACTGAAGCTCAGACCAGACAGGGGAACCGCCAACACGGCCTGCGGAGAACACAGAGGATCAACTGAAGCTCAGACCAGACAGGGGAACCGCCAACACAACCCGTGAAGAACACAGAGGATCAACTGAAGCTCAGACCAGACAGGGGAACCGCCAACATGGCCCGTGAAGAACACAGAGGATCAACTGAAGCTCAGACCAGACAGGGGAACCGCCAACATGGCCAGTGGAGAACACAGAGGATCAACTGAAGCTCAGACCAGACAGGGGAACCGCCAACACAACCCGTGAAGAACACAGAGGATCAACTGAAGCTCAGACCAGACAGGGGAACCGCCAACACGGCCTGTGGAGAACACAGAGGATCAACTGAAGCTCAGACCAGACAGGGGAACCGCCAACACGGCCTGCGGAGAACACAGAGGATCAACTGAAGCTCAGACCAGACAGGGGAACCGCCAACACAACCCGTGAAGAACACAGAGGATCAACTGAAGCTCAGACCAGACAGGGGAACCGCCAACATGGCCCGTGAAGAACACAGAGGATCAACTGAAGCTCAGACCAGACAGGGGAACCGCCAACATGGCCAGTGGAGAACACAGAGGATCAACTGAAGCTCAGACCAGACAGGGGAACCGCCAACACAACCCGTGAAGAACACAGAGGATCAACTGAAGCTCAGACCAGACAGGGGAACCGCCAACACAACCCGTGAAGAACACAGAGGATCAACTGAAGCTCAGACAAGGGAACCGCCAACACGGCCTGTGAAGAACACAGAGGATCAACTGAAGCTCAGACCAGACAGGGGAACCGCCAACATGGCCCGTGAAGAACACAGAGGATCAACTGAAGCTCAGACCGGACAAGGGAACCTCAAACACAGCCTATAAAGAACACAGAGGATCAACCAAAGTTCAGACCAGACAGGGGATATGCCAACATGACCCGTGAAAAAACATGTCAACCTGAAGCTCAGACCAGATGGGAACTGCCAACATGACCCATGAAGAACACAGAGGATCAACAGAAGCTCAGACCAGACAGGGGAACCGCCAACATGGCCCGTGGAGAACACAGAGGATCAACTGAAGCTCAGACCAGACAGGGGAACCGCCAACATGGCCCGTGAAGAACACAGAGGATCAACTGAAGCTCAGACCGGACAAGGGAACCTCAAACACAGCCTATAAAGAACACAGAGGATCAACCAAAGTTCAGACCAGACAGGGGATATGCCAACATGACCCGTGAAAAAACATGTCAACCTGAAGCTCAGACCAGATGGGAACTGCCAACATGACCCATGAAGAACACAGAGGATCAACAGAAGCTCAGACCAGACAGGGGAACCGCCAACACAACCCGTGAAGAACACAGAGGATCAACTGAAGCTCAGACAAGGGAACCGCCAACACAACCCGTGAAGAACACAGAGGATCAACTGAAGCTCAGACAAGGGAACCGCCAACACAACCCGTGAAGAACACAGAGGATCAACTGAAGCTCAGACTAGACAGGGAACCGCCAACACGGCCTGTGAAAAACATGGAGGATCAACTGAAGCTCAGACCAGACAGGGGAACCACCAACACGGCCTATAAAAAACACAGAGGATCAACCAAAGTTCAGACCAGACAGGGGATATGCCAACATGACCCGTGAAAAACATGTCAACCTGAAGCTCAGACCAGACGGGAACTGCCAACATGACCCATGAAGAACACAGAGGATCAACTGAAGCTCAGACCAGACAGGGGAACTGCCAACACGACTCGGGAAGAACACAGACGGTAGACTTAAGCTCAGACCAAATGGGAACTGCCAATACGACCCGTGAAGAACATGGAGGATCAACTGAAGCTCAGACCAGACAGGGGAACCACCAACACAATCTGTGAAGGACATGTTAACCTGAAGCACAGACCAGGCAGGGGAACCACCAACACGATCTGTGAAGAACACGTCAACTTGAAGCACAGACCAGACAGGGGAACCACCAACACGATCTGTGAAGAACACGTCAACTTGAAGCACAGACCAGACAGGGGAACCACCAACACGATCTGTGAACAGGTCAACCTGAAGCACAGACCAGGCAGGGGAACCACCAACACGATCTGTGAACAGGTCAACCTGAAGCACAGACCAGACAGGGGAACCACCAACACGATCTGTGAACAGGTCAACCTGAAGCACAGACCAGACAGGGGAACCACCAACACGATCTGTGAAGAACACGTCAACTTGAAGCACAGACCAGGCAGGGGAACCACCACATGATCTGTGAAGAACACGTCAACCTGAAGCACAGACCAGACAGGGCAATTGCCAGCACAACCCGTGAAGAACACGTCAAACTGAAGCTCAGACCAGACAAGGGAACCGCCAAAGAGGATCAATTGAAGCTCAGACCAGGAAAAAAAAAGGTCACCACCACGGGGGAAGAGATCCACACAGAAGGGACTCCACCCTGAATCAGCTGATCAACCAGAACCCACCGAAAACAGGCAGGACAACGATTTCCCACAACCTGATGAGGTCAACAACAAATGGGCCAAGTCCTTGGAAGGAACAAGTCCAAAAAGAGAACCTAAACAAAAAGCAGGTTCTGGTGAAAAGACCAGAAGCTCTAAAAGGGAAAAACCTAAAACCTTTACAGGCTCGAGCCCCAGGGTCATAGGACAAACAGCTGACCTCGCTAAGCACGACTTGCCAGGGAAACCCCGGAATCTGGGTTACTGACCTCGCTAAGCAAGACTTGCCAGGGAAACCCCGGAATCTGGGTTACTGACCTCGCTAAGCAAGACTTGCCAGGGAAACCCCGGAATCTGGGTTTCTGACCTCGCTAAGCAAGACTTGCCAGGGAAACCCCCGGAATCTGGGTTACTGACCTCGCTAAGCATGACTTGCCAGGGAAACCCCGGAATCTGGGTTGGGGTTACTGACCTTGCTAAGCAAGACTTGCCAGGGAAACCCCGGAATCTGGGTTACTGACCTCGCTAAGCAAGACTTGCCAGGGAAACCCCGGAATCTGGGTTGGGGTTACTGACCTCGCTAAGCAAGACTTGCCAGGGAAACCCCGGAATCTGGGTTACTGACCTCGCTAAGCAAGACTTGCCAGGGAAACCCCGGAATCTGGGTTAGGGTTACTGACCTCGCTAAGCAAGACTTGCCAGGGAAACCCCAGAATCTGGGTTAGGGTTACTGACCTCGCTAAGCAAGACTTGCCAGGGAAACCCCCGGAATCTGGGTTACTGACCTCGCTAAGCAAGACTTGCCAGGGAAACCCCGGAATCTGGGTTACTGACCTCGCTAAGCAAGACTTGCCAGGGAAACCCCGGAATCTGGGTTAGGGTTACTGACCTCGCTAAGCAAGACTTGCCAGGGAAACCCCAGAATCTGGGTTAGGGTTACTGACCTCGCTAAGCAAGACTTGCCAGGGAAACCCCCGGAATCTGGGTTACTGACCTCGCTAAGCACGACTTGCCAGGGAAACCCCGGAATCTGGGTTACTGACCTCGCTAAGCAAGACTTGCCAGGGAAACCCCGGAATCTGGGTTGGGGTTACTGACCTTGCTAAGCAAGACTTGCCAGGGAAACCCCGGAATCTGGGTTACTGACCTCGCTAAGCAAGACTTGCCAGGGAAACCCCGGAATCTGGGTTACTGACCTCGCTAAGCAAGACTTGCCAGGGAAACCCCGGAATCTGGGTTACTGACCTCGCTAAGCACGACTTGCCAGGGAAACCCCGGAATCTGGGTTACTGACCTCGCTAAGCAAGACTTGCCAGGGAAACCCCGGAATCTGGGTTAGGGTTACTATAGAGCCCAGTGCCTGGAGGACACAACCCAGCATGGCCCCAGGATCCTCCATTCCAGCTACAGCCTCTGAAGTAGGAGGAGACCAGCCTCTGAAGTAGGAGGAGACCAGCCTCTGAAGTAGGAGGAGACCAGCCTCTGAAGTAGGAGGAGACCAGCCCTGATAGAGATGCAGTGAGGAATCTTGATGAAGTCAATGGAATCCGAGGAAAATCGAAGAAAAATAGGCGGCCATCGATCGGTGAGACTTTCCCCATCACCTAGGTCAGTGGGGGCCCTCCAGCTGTTGTAGAACTGCAAGTCCCATGAGGCATTGCACAACTGAGCATGACTCCCAAAGGCAGAGGCATGATGGGACTTGTAGTTCACCAACAGCTGGAGGGCCACAGTTGCCCACCCCTAACCTAGGACACCAGCAAAGTACAGAGGCATGCTGGGTAGGGGCGGGGTTATCCTGGGGCTGGCCCACAATATTGGCGGTATAACCCGATAGTATGTGACTTCCTGTGTCCTCCATGGAGGAGGAATGTAACGTACGGGACCCGGCGCCCCCCACAGGCAGATCACAGGCAGCCCACTTACTTCTCGTTCTTCCAGAGCTTCTCTATGCGGAAGATGTCCAGTTTGTTGCGGTTGATGTGAGATAAAAGTCGGTAGGATTGTCTCACCGGCTGGCCGTCCGGAGTCCTCCGACTGTCCCTCATCAGATACACGCAGTCCCCTGGTGACACCCAATGGGGGAGACGTGTCAGAGCTGAGCATGGGGGTCACCCCGCCCCCTTCCCTGCACCCCGCCCCCTTCCCTGAACCCCGCCCCCTTCCCTGTCCGGAGTCCTCCGACTGTCCCTCATCAGATACACACAGTCCCCTGGTGACACCCAATGGGGGAGACGTGTCAGAGCTGAGCATAGGGGTCACCCCGCCCCCTTCACTGCACCCCGCCCCCTTCCCTGCACCCCGCCTCCTTCACTGAACCCCGCCCCCTTCCCCGTCCGGAGTCCTCCGACTGTCCCTCATCAGATACACACAGTCCCCTGGTGACACACAATGGGGGAGACGTGTCAGAGCTGAGCATGGGGGTCACCCTGCCCCCTTCCCTGCACCCCGCCCCCTTCCCTGAACCCCGCCCCCTTCCCTGAACCCCGCCTCCTTCACTGAACCCCGCCCCCTTCCCCGTCCGGAGTCCTCCGACTGTCCCTCATCAGATACACACAGTCCCCTGGTGACACACAATGGGGGAGACGTGTCAGAGCTGAGCATGGGGGTCACCCCGCCCCCTTCCCTGCACCCCTCCCCCTTTCCTGCACCCCTTCCGTGAACCCCTCCCCCCTTACCTGCACCCCTCCCACCTCCCCCCATTCCCTGCACCCCTTCGCTGAACCTCTTCCCCCTTCCCTGAACCCCTCCCCTCCTACCCTGCACTCCTCCCACCTCCCCCCATTCCCTGCACCCCCTCACTGAACCCCTCCCCCCTTCCCTGTACCCCTCCCCCCTTCCTGCACCCCTTCCCTGATCCCCTATCCCCCTCCCTGCACCCCTCCCCCTTCCTGATCCCCTATCCCCCTCCCTGCACCCCTCCCCCCTTCCCTGGTCCCCTATCCCCCTCCCTGCACCCCTCCCCCCTTCCCTGGTCCCCTATCCCCCTCCCTGCACCCCTCCCCCCTTCCCTGGTCCCCTATCCCCTCCCTGCACCCCTCCCCCCCTTCCCTGGTCCCCTATCCCCTCCCTGCACCCCTCCCCCCCTTCCCTGGTCCCCTATACCCTCCCTGCACCCCTCCCCCCCTTCCCTGGTCCCCTATCCCCCTCCCTGCACCCCTCCCCCCTTCCCTGGTCCCCTATCCCCCTCCCTGCACCCCTCCCCCCCTTCCCTGGTCCCCTATCCCCCTCCCTGCACCCCTCCCCCCCTTCCCTGGTCCCCTATCCCCCTCCCTGCACCCCTCCCCCCCTTCCCTGGTCCCCTATCCCCCTCCCTGCACCCCTCCCCCCCTCCCTGGTCCCCTATCCCCCTCCCTGCACCCCTCCCCCCTTCCCTGGTCCCCTATCCCCCTCCCTGCACCCCTCCCCCCCTTCCCTGTACCTGTGATCCTAAAATGCCCGGAACACGGAGATCTTTCCTGGTCAGAGGATGGTGTGCGGTAATAGTCTGCAGGGGACCCGGTGTGGTAATAGTCTGCGGTGTGGTAATAGTCTGCAGGGGACCCGGTGTGTGGTAATAGTCTGCAGGGGACCCGGTGTGTGGTAATAGTCTGCAGGGGACCCGGTGTGGTAATAGTCTGCAGGGGACCAGGTGTGGTAATAGTCTGCAGGGGACCCGGTGTGCGGTAATAGTCTGCAGGGGACCCGGTGTGGTAATAGTCTGCAGAGGACCCGGTGAGTGGTAATAGTCTGCAGAGGACCCGGTGTGCGGTAATAGTCTGCAGAGGACCCGGTGAGTGGTAATAGTCTGCAGAGGACCCGGTGTGCGGTAATAGTCTGCAGGGGACCCGGTGTGCGGTAATAGTCTGCAGGGGACCCGGTGTGGTAATAGTCTGCAGGGGACCCGGTGTGGTAATAGTCTGCAGGGGACCCGGTGTGGTAATAGTCTGCAGGGGACCCGGTGTGGTAATAGTCTGCAGGGGACCCGGTGTGCGGTAATAGTCTGCAGGGGACCCGGTGTGGTAATAGTCTGCAGGGGACCCGGTGTGGTAATAGTCTGCAGGGGACCCGGTGTGGTAATAGTCTGCAGGGGACCCGGTGTGCGGTAATAGTCTGCAGGGGACCCGGTGTGCGGTAATAGTCTGCAGGGGACCCGGTGTGCGGTAATAGTCTGCAGGGGACCCGGTGTGCGGTAATAGTCTGCAGGGGACCCGGTGTGCGGTAATAGTCTGCAGGGGACCCGGTGTGCGGTAATAGTCTGCAGGGGACCCGGTGTGGTAATAGTCTGCAGGGGACCCGGTGTGGTAATAGTCTGCAGGGGACCCGGTGTGCGGTAATAGTCTGCAGGGGACCCGGTGTGCGGTAATAGTCTGCAGGAAACCCGGTGTGTGGTAATAGTCTGCAGGGGACCCGGTGTGGTAATAGTCTGCAGGGGACCCGGTGTGGTAATAGTCTGCAGGGGACCCGGTGTGGTAATAGTCTGCAGGGGACCCGGTGTGGTAATAGTCTGCAGGGGACCCGGTGTGGTAATAGTCTGCAGGGGACCCGGTGTGTGGTAATAGTCTGCAGGGGACCCGGTGTGGTAATAGTCTGCAGGGGACCCGGTGTGGTAATAGTCTGCAGGGGACCCGGTGTGGTAATAGTCTGCAGGGGACCCGGTGTGGTAATAGTCTGCAGGGGACCCGGTGTGCGGTAATAGTCTGCAGGGGACCCGGTGTGCGGTAATAGTCTGCAGGGGACCCGGTGTGGTAATAGTCTGCAGGGGACCAGGTGTGGTAATAGTCTGCAGGGGACCCGGTGTGCGGTAATAGTCTGCAGGGGACCCGGTGTGGTAATAGTCTGCAGAGGACCCGGTGAGTGGTAATAGTCTGCAGGGGACCCGGTGAGTGGTAATAGTCTGCAGAGGACCCGGTGAGTGGTAATAGTCTGCAGAGGACCCGGTGTGCGGTAATAGTCTGCAGAGGACCCGGTGAGTGGTAATAGTCTGCAGAGGACCCGGTGTGCGGTAATAGTCTGCAGGGGACCCGGTGTGCGGTAATAGTCTGCAGGGGACCCGGTGTGGTAATAGTCTGCAGGGGACCCGGTGTGGTAATAGTCTGCAGGGGACCCGGTGTGGTAATAGTCTGCAGGGGACCCGGTGTGGTAATAGTCTGCAGGGGACCCGGTGTGCGGTAATAGTCTGCAGGGGACCCGGTGTGGTAATAGTCTGCAGGGGACCCGGTGTGGTAATAGTCTGCAGGGGACCCGGTGTGCGGTAATAGTCTGCAGGGGACCCGGTGTGCGGTAATAGTCTGCAGGGGACCCGGTGTGCGGTAATAGTCTGCAGAGGACCCGGTGTGTGGTAATAGTCTGCAGGGGACCCGGTGTGTGGTAATAGTCTGCAGGGGACCCGGTGTGTGGTAATAGTCTGCAGGGGACCCGGTGTGTGGTAATAGTCTGCAGGGGACCCGGTGTGTGGTAATAGTCTGCAGGGGACCCGGTGTGCGGTAATAGTCTGCAGGGGACCCGGTGTGGTAATAGTCTGCAGGGGACCCGGTGTGGTAATAGTCTGCAGGGGACCCGGTGTGCGGTAATAGTCTGCAGGGGACCCGGTGTGCGGTAATAGTCTGCAGGAAACCCGGTGTGTGGTAATAGTCTGCAGGGGACCCGGTGTGTGGTAATAGTCTGCAGGGGACCCGGTGTGGTAATAGTCTGCAGGGGACCCGGTGTGGTAATAGTCTGCAGGGGACCCGGTGTGGTAATAGTCTGCAGGGGACCCGGTGTGGTAATAGTCTGCAGGGGACCCGGTGTGGTAATAGTCTGCAGGGGACCCGGTGTGTGGTAATAGTCTGCAGGGGACCCGGTGTGGTAATAGTCTGCAGGGGACCCGGTGTGGTAATAGTCTGCAGGGGACCCGGTGTGGTAATAGTCTGCAGGGGACCCGGTGTGGTAATAGTCTGCAGGGGACCCGGTGTGCGGTAATAGTCTGCAGGGGACCCGGTGTGCGGTAATAGTCTGCAGGGGACCCGGTGTGGTAATAGTCTGCAGGGGACCCGGTGTGGTAATAGTCTGCAGGGGACCCGGTGTGGTAATAGTCTGCAGGGGACCCGGTGTGGTAATAGTCTGCAGGGGACCCGGTGTGGTAATAGTCTGCAGGGGACCCGGTGTGGTAATAGTCTGCAGGGGACCCGGTGTGCGGTAATAGTCTGCAGGGGACCCGGTGTGCGGTAATAGTCTGCAGGGGACCCGGTGTGTGGTAATAGTCTGCAGGGGACCCGGTGTGCGGTAATAGTCTTCAGAGGACCCGGTGTGTGGTAATAGTCTGCAGGGGACCCGGTGTGTGGTAATAGTCTGCAGGGGACCCGGTGTGCGGTAATAGTCTGCAGGGGACCCGGTGTGCGGTAATAGTCTGCAGGAAACCCGGTGTGTGGTAATAGTCTGCAGGAAACCCGGTGTGTGGTAATAGTCTGCAGGAAACCCGGTGTGTGGTAATAGTCTGCAGGGGACCCGGTGTGGTAATAGTCTGCAGGGGACCCGGTGTGGTAATAGTCTGCAGGGGACCCGGTGTGTGGTAATAGTCTGCAGGGGACCCGGTGTGGTAATAGTCTGCAGGGGACCCGGTGTGGTAATAGTCTGCAGGGTGGTACCTTGTCGGAGCAGCAGATCGTCGCGCAGGAGGCAGATGAAATAGATGAATCCGGGTTGAGCGTAATGAGGACACGGGATCATGGGAACTTCCTGTAACAGAAGAAGGCGGGGTCACAGGGGGCACAAGGCGGGGTCATGGGGGGCACAAGGCGGGGTCATGGGGGGCACAAGGCGGGGGCACAAGGCGGGGTCACGGGGGGGGCACAAGGTGGGGTCACGGGGACACAAGGCAGGGTAAAAAGGCGGGGTCACAGGGGGCACAAGGCGGGGTCATGGGGGGCACAAGGCGGGGTCACGGGGGGGGGCACAAGGTGGGGTCACGGGGGCACAAGGCAGGGTAAAAAGGCGGGGTCACGGGGGGCACAAGGCGGGGTCACGGGGGGCACAAGGCGGGGTCACGGGGGGCACAAGGCGGGGGCACAAGGCGGGGTCACGGGGAGCACAAGGCGGGGTCACGGGGGGGCACAAGGTGGGGTCACGGGGGCACAAGGCAGGGTAAAAAGGCTAGGTCACGGGGGGCACAAGGCGGGGTCATGGGGGCACAAGGCGGGGTCACAGGGGAGGCACAAGGCGGGGTCACAGGAGGAACAAGGTGGGGTCACAAGGCGGGGTCACAGGGGGCAGAAGGCAGGGTCACAGGGGGCACAAGGCGGGGTCATGGGGTGCACAAGGCGGGGTCACGGGGGCACAAGGCGGGGTCACGGGGGAGGCACAAGGCGGGGTCACAGGAGGAACAAGGTGGGGTCACAAGGCGGGGTCACAGGGGGCAGAAGGCAGGGTCACAAGGTGGGGTCACAGGGGGCACAAGGCGGGGTCATGGGGTGCACAAGGCGGGGTCACAGGGGGCACAAGGTGGGGTCACAGGGGGCACAAGGCGGGGTCACAGGGGGCACAAGGAGGCAAAAGGTGGGGTCACGGGGGCACAAAGCGGGGTCACAAGGGACACAAGGCGGGGTCACAGGGGGCACAAGGAGGCAAAAGGTGGGGTCACGGGGGGCACAAGGCGGGGTCACGGGGGGCACAAGGCAGGGTCACGGGGGGCACAAGGCGGGGTCACGGGGGGCACAAGGCGGGGTCACGGGGGGCTCCTTACCCGATCGATGGCCCGGGGGTCACACTGCTCACACAGGTAATGCTCCACGTCTGACGTCACCCCCATACAGTCACAGTGCTGCCAGACCTGCGGGGGAGGGGCAAAAACTGGTCACACCCCCAACAATAACAAGGATCACACTGAGACACGCCCACTGCAGCTGAAGGAGTGAGACTCCCAGGAATCCCACTCAAGGGATCCGACTCCGGAGATCATGGGGGAGGAGTCAGCATGAATGAGGGGACCGCCCACCAAGGAGGGCTATATGTCCGCCCCGCCCCCGAGGAGCTACCGTGCTCAGCATGAATGAGGACACTCCTCTATCAATCCCTCCTCATACACCCCCCCGTGATCGCTCCTCGTACGCCCCCCCGTGATCGCTCCTCGTACGCCCCCCCGTGATCGCTCCTCGCACGCCCCCCCGTGATCCCTCCTCGTACGCCCCCCCGTGATCCCTCCTCGTACGCCCCCCCGTGATCGCTCCTCGCACGCCCCCCCGTGATCGCTCCTCGTACGCCCCCCGTGATCGCTCCTCGCACGCCCCCCCGTGATCCCTCCTCGTACGCCCCCCCGTGATCCCTCCTCGTACGCCCCCCCGTGATCGCTCCTCGCACGCCCCCCCGTGATCGCTCCTCGCACGCCCCCCCGTGATCCCTCCTCGTACGCCCCCCCGTGATCCCTCCTCGTGCGCCCCCCCGTGATCCCTCCTCGTGCGCCCCCCCGTGATCGCTCCTCGTGCACCCCCCCGTGATCCCTCCTCGTGCACCCCCCGTGATCCCTCCTTGTACACCCCCCCCCGTGATCCCTCCTCGTACACCCCCCCCCCGTGATCCCTCCTCGTACACCCCCCGTGATCCCTCCTCGTACACCCCCCGTGATCGCTCCTCGTACACCCCTCTGTGATCGCTCCTCATACACCCCTCTGTGATCCCTCCTCATACACCCCTCTGTGATCCCTCCTCATACACCCTCTGTGATCGCTCCTCATACACCCCCCTGTGATCCCTCCTCATACACCCCCCTGTGATCCCTCCTCATACACCCCCCTGTGATCCCTCCTCATACACCCCCCTGTGATCCCTCCTCATACGCCCCCCTGTGATCGCTCCTCATACACCCTCTGTGATCGCTCCTCATACGCCCCTCTGTGATCCCTCCTCATACGCCCCCCTGTGATCGCTCCTCATACACCCTCTGTGATCGCTCCTCATACACCCCCCTGTGATCCCTCCTCATACACCCCTCTGTGATCCCTCCTCATACACCCCTCTGTGATCCCTCCTCATACACCCCTCTGTGATCCCTCCTCATACACCCCTCTGTGATCCCTCCTCATACACCCTCTGTGATCCCTCCTCATACACCCCCCTGTGATCGCTCCTCATACGCCCCTCTGTGATCGCTCCTCATACACCCTCTGTGATCCCTCCTCATACGCCCCCCTGTGATCCCTCCTCATACGCCCCCCTGTGATCCCTCCTCATACACCCCCCTGTGATCCCTCCTCATACACCCTCTGTGATCCCTCCTCATACGCCCCCCTGTGATCCCTCCTCATACGCCCCCCTGTGATCCCTCCTCATACGCCCCCGTGATCCCTCCTCATACGCCCCCCTGTGATCCCTCCTCATACGCCCCCCTGTGATCGCTCCTCATACGCCCCTCTGTGATCGCTCCTCATACACCCCCCTGTGATCCCTCCTCATACACCCCCCTGTGATCCCTCCTCATACACCCCCCTGTGATCGCTCCTCATACACCCCCCTGTGATCCCTCCTCATACACCCCCCTGTGATCCCTCCTCATACACCCTCTGTGATCCCTCCTCATACACCCTGTGATCCCTCCTCATACACCCCTCTGTGATCGCTCCTCATACACCCCCCTGTGATCGCTCCTCATACACCCCCCTGTGATCCCTCCTCATACACCCCCGTGATCGCTCCTCATACACCCCCCTGTGATCGCTCCTCATGCACCCCCCTGTGATCCCTCCTCATACACCCCTCTGTGATCCCTCCTCATACACCCCCCTGTGATCGCTCCTCCTACACCCCCCTGTGATCGCTCCTCATACACCCCCCTGTGATCCCTCCTCATACACCCTCTGTGATCCCTCCTCATACACCCTGTGATCCCTCCTCATACACCCCTCTGTGATCCCTCCTCATACACCCCCCTGTGATCCCTCCTCATACACCCCCCTGTGATCCCTCCTCATACACCCTCTGTGATCCCTCCTCATACACCCTGTGATCCCTCCTCCTACACCCCTCTGTGATCCCTCCTCATACACCCCCGTGATCGCTCCTCATACACCCCCCTGTGATCGCTCCTCATGCACCCCCCTGTGATCCCTCCTCATACACCCCCGTGATCGCTCCTCATACACCCCTCTGTGATCGCTCCTCATACACCCCCCTGTGATCGCTCCTCATACACCCCCCTGTGATCGCTCCTCATACACCCCCCTGTGATCGCTCCTCATACACCCCCCTGTGATCGCTCCTCATACACCCCCCTGTGATCCCTCCTCATACACCCCCCTGTGATCGCTCCTCATACACCCCCCTGTGATCGCTCCTCATACACCCCCCTGTGATCGCTCCTCATACACCCCCCTGTGATCGCTCCTCATGCACCCCCCTGTGATCCCTCCTCATGCACCCCCCTGTGATCGCTCCTCATACACCCCCCTGTGATCGCTCCTCATACACCCCCCTGTGATCGCTCCTCATACACCCCCTGTGATCCCTCCTCATACACCCCCCTGTGATCGCTCCTCATACACCCCCCTGTGATCCCTCCTCATACACCCCCCTGTGATCGCTCCTCATACACCCCCCTGTGATCGCTCCTCATACACCCCCCTGTGATCGCTCCTCATACACCCCCCTGTGATCGCTCCTCATACACCCCCCTGTGATCGCTCCTCATACACCCCCCTGTGATCGCTCCTCATACACCCCCGTGATCGCTCCTCATACACCCCCCTGTGATCGCTCCTCATACACCCCCCTGTGATCGCTCCTCATACACCCCCCTGTGATCGCTCCTCATACACCCCTCTGTGATCCCTCCTCATACACCCCCCTGTGATCCCTCCTCATACACCCCCCTGTGATCGCTCCTCATACACCCCTCTGTGATCCCTCCTCATACACCCCCCTGTGATCCCTCCTCATGCACCCCCCTGTGATCGCTCCTCATACACCCCCCTGTGATCGCTCCTCATGCACTCGATGATGGAGGTTGCACTCACCATACATTTCTCACATTGGATCATCAGCCCCTCGTCCTTGTAGAGGCCGCAGATACAGCGGATGATGTCATCCTCCTTCTCATGGCCGCCATCTTTGTCACATATGGAGGTGTCGCAGCTGTCCACCTCGCTCGCCGTCTCCCCCATAATCTCATCGATCTGCGCTGACGACTCGTGCCTCGCGCTGTAATACGCCTTCCTCAGCCGGCACACGTCCCGACCAATCGCTGACTTCCTGCCGTGGTACTTCTGGGAGGGAAGCGGAGGATGATATGGAGGGGGAGGAGCCACGACAAACGGTCACTGTATGGAGGGGGGAGGAGCCAAGGCGGCCCAGTCACTGTATGGAGGGGGAGGAGCCACGACGGCCTAGTCAATGTATGGAGGGGGAGGAGCCACGGCAACCGGTCACTGTATGGAGGGGGGAGGAGCCAAGGCGGCCCAGTCACTGTAAGGAGGGGGAGGAGCCACAGCAACCCGGTCATTGGATGGAGGGGGAGGAGCCACGGCGGCCTGGTCATTGGATGGAGTGGGGAGGAGCCAAGGCGGCCCAGTCACTGTATGAAGGGGGAGGAGCCACGGCAACCCGGTCATAGGATGGAGGGGAGGAGCCAAGGCAACCGGTCATTGGATGGAGGGGGAGGAGCCACGGCAACCCGGTCATTGTATGGATGGGGAGGAGCCACGACAACCCAGTCATTGTATGGAGGGGAGGAGCCAAGGCAAGCGGTCATTGGATGGAGGGGGAGGAGCCACGGCAACCCAGTCATAAGATGGAGGGGGAGGAGCCACAGCAAACCGGTCATTGGATGGAGGGGGAGGAGCCACAGCAACCTGGTCATTGTATGGAGGGGGAGGAGCCACGACAACCCAGTCATTGTATGGAGGGGAGGAGCCACGGCAACCCGGTCATTGTATGGAGGGGGAGGAGCCAAGGCAACCCAGTCATTGTATGGAGGGGAGGAGCCACGGCAACCTGGTCATTGTATGGAGGGGGAGGAGCCACGACAACACAGTCATTGTATGGAGGGGAGGAGCCACGGCAACCCGGTCATAGGATGGAGGGGGAGGAGCCAAGGCAATCCAGTCATTGTATGGAGGGGAGGAGCCACGGCAACCCGGTCATTGTATGGAGGGGGAGGAGCCAAGACAACCTAGTCATTGTATGGAGGGGAGGAGCCACGGCAACCCGGTCATTGTATGGAGGGGGAGGAGCCACGGCAACCCGGTCATTGTATGGAGGGGGAGGAGCCAAGGGCCACGCTTACCTCGGCGTTGCGGAAAACCTTCAGCATGTCCGTGTCAAACGCTTCCACCGCCTTGTAGTGACCACTGAGGATCTGCTTCTCGATGGTCAGCAGGTCCAGGGGGTCCCCCACCTTCTCGTAGTAGTAGGGGTTCCTGTGGGGGACAAAGAACGTCACTACAGGCACCCCTACTCTCCACACTGACCCCCGTGTGCACAGTGACCCCATCCCCCCTAACATGTGCAGAGTGACCCCAACACCACCAATGTGTACAGAGTGACACCATCCCCCCCACCGTGTACAGAGAACCCTACAACCCCAGTATGTACAGAGAGACCCCTACAACCCCAGTATGTACACAGAGACCCCCTACAGCCCCAGTATGTACACAGAGACCCCTACAACCCCAGTATGTACAGGGAGACCCCTACAACCCCAGTATGTACAGGGAGACCCCTACATCCCCAGTATGTACAGGGAGACCCCTACAACCCCAGTATGTACAGAGAGACCCCGACAACCCCAGTATGTACAGGGAGACCCCTACAACCGCAGTATGTACAGAGAGACCCCTACATCCCCAGATTGTACAGAGAGACCCCTACAACCCCAGTATGTACACAGAGACCCCTACAACCCCAGTATGTAGAGACCCCTACAACCCCAGTATGTACACAGAGACCCCTACAACCCCAGTATGTACAGAGATCCCTACAACCCCAGTATGTACAGAGAGACCCCATACAACCCCAGTATGTTCAGAGATCCCTACAACCCCAGAATGTACAGAGAGACCCCTACAACCCCAGTATGTGCAGAGAGACACCTACAACCCCAGTATGTACAGAGAGACCCCTACAACCCCAGTATGTACACAGAGACCCCTACAACCGCAGTATGTACAGAGAGACCCCATACAACCCCAGTATGTACAGAGAGCCCCATACAACCCCAGTATGTACAGAGATCCCTACAACCCCAGTATGTACAGAGATCCCTACAACCCCAGTATGTACAGAGAGACCCCTACAACCCCAGTATGTACAGAGATCCCCCATACAACCCCAGTATGTACAGAGACCCCTACAACCCCAGTATGTACAGAGAGCCCCCATACAACCCCAGTATGTACAGAGACCCCTACAACCCCAGTATGTACAGAGAGCCCCCATACAACCCCAGTATGTACAGAGATCCCTACAACCCCCAGTATGTACAGAGAGCCCCCATACAACCCCAGTATGTACAGAGACCCCTACAACCCCAGTATGTACAGACCCCTACAGCCCCAGTATGTACAGAGATCCCTACAAACCCAGAATGTACAGAGAGACCCCTACAACCCCAGTATGTACAGACCCCTACAGCCCCAGTATGTACAGAGACCCCTACAACCCCAGAATGTACAGAGAGCCCTACAACCCCAGAATGTACAGAGACCCCTACAACCCCAGAATGTACAGAGATCCCTACAACCCCAGAATGTACAGATAGACCCCTACAACCCCAGTATGTACAGAGAGACCCCTACAACCCCAGTATGTACAGAGACCCCTACAACCCCAGTATGTACAGAGAGACCCCTACAACCCCAGTATGTACAGAGAGACCCCTACAACCCCAGAATGTACAGAGAGACCCCTACAACCCCAGTATGTACAGAGAGACCCCTACAACCCCAGTATGTACAGAGAGACCCCTACAACCCCAGTATGTACAGAGAGACCCCTACAACCCCAGTATGTACAGAGAGACCCCTACAACCCCAGTATGCCTACACAGACAGGACAGACAGGCCACCATGGACCTTTAGCAGAGTTAGTGGTGGGCGGGCTGTAGTAGTGGAATGGAGGAGGGGATGCAGTAATGGGGATGGGGGGCGGGGTCTTACTTTTTCTTGGGTGGAAGACTGAGCAGGGGGGCTGCCAGGGTCCTGTTCATGGAATCTGAAAGGGAAGGAAATCTGTTACATACAACATATATACATCTAATAGACCTATCAAATCACAGGCTGGGGGTGGGTTCTGGACCTATCAAATCACAGACTGGGGGAGGGTTCTGGACCTATCAAATCACAGGCTGGAGGTGGGTTCTGGACCTATCAAATCACAGGCTGGGGGTGGGTTCTGGACCTATCAAATCACAGGCTGGGGGTGGGTTCTGGACCTATCAAATCAAAGGCTGGGGGTGGGTTCTGGACCTATCAAATCACAGGCTGGGGGTGGGTTCTGGACCTATCAAATCACAGGCTGGGGGTGGGTTCTGGACCTAGCAAATCACAGGCTGGGGGTGGGTTCTGGACCTAGCAAATCACAGGCTGGGGGTGGGTTCTGGACCTAGCAAATCACAGGCTTGGGGTGGGTTCTGGACCTAGCAAATCACAGGCTTGGGGTGGGTTCTGGAGCTAGGAAATCAAAGGCTGGGAGTGGGTTCTGGAGCTAGGAAATCACAGGCTGGGAGTGGGTTCTGGAGCTAGGAAATCACAGGCTGGGAGTGGGTTCTGGAGCTAGGAAATCACAGGCTGGGAGTGGGTTCTGGAGCTAGGAAATCATAGGCTGGGGGTGGGTTCTGGACCTATCAAATCACAGGCTGGGGATGGGTTCTGGACCTATCAAATCACAGGCTGGGGGTGGGTTCTGGACCTATCAAATCACAGGCTGGGGATGGGTTCTGGACCTATCAAAATCACAGGCTGGGGGTGGGTTCTGGACCTAGCAAAATCACAGGCTGGGGGTGGGTTCTGGACCTAGCAAATCACAGGCTGGGGGTGGGTTCTGGACCTATCAAATCACAGGCTGGGGATGGGTTCTGGACCTATCAAATCACAGGCTGGGGGTGGGTTCTGGAACCAACAAATCACAGGCTGGGGGTGGGTTCTGGACCTATCAAATCACAGGCTGGGGGTGGGTTCTGGACCTATCAAATCACAGGCTGGGGGTGGGTTCTGGACCTAGCAAATCACAGGCTTGGGGTGGGTTCTGGACCTAGCAAATCACAGGCTTGGGGTGGGTTCTGGAGCTAGGAAATTAAAGGCTGGGAGTGGGTTCTGGAGCTAGGAAATCACAGGCTGGGAGTGGGTTTTGGAGCTAGGAAATCACAGGCTGGGAGTGGGTTCTGGAGCTAGGAAATCATAGGCTGGGGGTGGGTTCTGGACCTATCAAATCACAGGCTGGGGATGGGTTCTGGACCTATCAAATCACAGGCTGGGGGTGGGTTCTGGACCTATCATATCACAGGCTGGGGATGGGTTCTGGACCTATCAAATCACAGGCTGGGGGTGGGTTCTGGACCTATCAAATCACAGGCTGGGGGTGGGTTCTGGACCTATCAAATCACAGGCTGGGGGTGGGTTCTGGACCTATCAAATCACAGGCTGGGGATGGGTTCTGGACCTATCAAATCACAGGCTGGGGGTGGGTTCTGGACCTATCAAATCACAGGCTGGGGGTGGGTTCTGGAACCAACAAATCACAGGCTGGGGGTGGGTTCTGGACCTATCAAATCACAGGCTGGGGGTGGGTTCTGGGACCGATCAAATCACAGGCTGGGGGTGGGTTCTAGACCTATCAAATCACAGGCTGGGGGTGGGTTCTGGACCTAGCAAATCACAGGCTTGGGGTGGGTTCTGGAGCTAGGAAATTAAAGGCTGGGAGTGGGTTCTGGAGCTAGGAAATCACAGGCTGGGAGTGGGTTCTGGAGCTAGGAAATCACAGGCTGGGAGTGGGTTCTGGAGCTAGGAAATCATAGGCTGGGGGTGGGTTCTGGACCTATCAAATAACAGGCTGGGGATGGGTTCTGGACCTATCAAATCACAGGCTGGGGGTGGGTTCTGGACCTATCATATCACAGGCTGGGGATGGGTTCTGGACCTATCAAATCACAGGCTGGGGGTGGGTTCTGGACCTATCAAATCACAGGCTGGGGGTGGGTTCTGGACCTATCAAATCACAGGCTGGGGGTGGGTTCTGGACCTATCAAATCACAGGCTGGGGATGGGTTCTGGACCTATCAAATCACAGGCTGGGGGTGGGTTCTGGACCTATCAAATCACAGGCTGGGGGTGGGTTCTGGAACCAACAAATCACAGGCTGGGGGTGGGTTCTGGACCTATCAAATCACAGGCTGGGGGTGGGTTCTGGACCGATCAAATCACAGGCTGGGGGTGGGTTCTAGACCTATCAAATCACAGGCTGGGGGTGGGTCCTGGACCTAGCAAATCACAGGCTGGGGGTGGGTTCTGGACCTAGCAAATCAGAGGCTTGGGGTGGGTTCTGGACCTAGCAAATCACAGGCTTGGGGTGGGTTCTGGAGCTAGGAAATCACAGGCTGGGAGTGGGTTCTGGACCTAGCAAATCACAGGCTGGGGGTGGGTTCTGGACCTATCAAATCACAGGCTTGGAGTGGGTTCTGGAGCTAGGAAATCACAGGCTGGGAGTGGGTTCTGGAGCTAGGAAATCACAGGCTTGGGGTGGGTTCTGGACCTAGCAAATCACAGGCTGGGGGTGGGTTCTGGACCTAGCAAATCACAGGCTTGGGGTGGGTTCTGGACCTAGCAAATCACAGGCTGGGGGTGGGTTCTGGACCTAGCAAATCACAGGCTGGGAGTGGGTTCTGGAGCTAGGAAATCACAGGCTGGGAGTGGGTTCTGGAGCAAGGAAATCACAGGCTGGGAGTGGGTTCTGGAGCTAGGAAATCATAGGCTGGGGGTGGGTTCTGGACTTATCAAATCACAGGCTGGGGATGGGTTCTGGACCTATCAAATCACAGGCTGGGGGTGG
This sequence comes from Staurois parvus, assembly GCF_062004578.1. Taxonomy (NCBI): domain Eukaryota; kingdom Metazoa; phylum Chordata; class Amphibia; order Anura; family Ranidae; genus Staurois; species Staurois parvus. Next base: position 79,605 of record NW_028320996.1, read on the forward strand.
GTTCTGGACCTATCAAATCACAGGCTGGGGATGGGTTCTGGACCTATCAAATCACAGGCTGGGAGTGGGTTCTGGACCTAGCAAATCACAGGCTGGGGATGGGTTCTGGACCTATCAAATCACAGGCTGGGGGTGGGTTCTGGACCTATCAAATCACAGGCTGGGGGTGGGTTCTGGACCTATCAAATCACAGGCTGGGGGTGGGTTCTGGACCTATCAAATCACAGGCTGGGGGTGGGTTCTGGACTTATCAAATCACAGGCTGGGGGTGGGTTCTGGAACCAACAAATCACAGGCTGGGGGTGGGTTCTGGACCTATCAAATCACAGGCTGGGGGTGGGTTCTGGACCTATCAAATCAAAGGCTGGGGGTGGGTTCTGGACCTATCAAATCACAGGCTGGGGGTGGGTTCTGGACCTAGCAAATCACAGGCTGGGGGTGGGTTCTGGACCTAGCAAATCAGAGGCTTGGGGTGGGTTCTGGACCTAGCAAATCACAGGCTTGGGGTGGGTTCTGGAGCTAGGAAATCACAGGCTGGGAGTGGGTTCTGGACCTAGCAAATCACAGGCTGGGGGTGGGTTCTGGAGCTAGGAAATCACAGGCTTGGGGTGGGTTCTGGAGCTAGGAAATCACAGGCTGGGGGAGGGTTCTGGAGCTAGGAAATCACAGGCTGGGAGTGGGTTCTGGAGTTAGGAAATCACAGGCTTGGGGTGGGTTCTGGAGCTAGGAAATCACAGGCTTGGGGTGGGTTCTGGACCTATCAAATCACAGGCTGGGGGTGGGTTCTGGACCTATCAAATCACAGGCTGGGGATGGGTTCTGGACCTATCAAATCACAGGCTGGGGGTGGGTTCTGGACCTATCAAATCACAGGCTGGGGGTGGGTTCTGGACCTAGCAAATCACAGGCTGGGGGTGGGTTCTGGACCTAGCAAATCAGAGGCTTGGGGTGGGTTCTGGACCTAGCAAATCACAGGCTTGGGGTGGGTTCTGGAGCTAGGAAATCACAGGCTGGGAGTGGGTTCTGGACCTAGCAAATCACAGGCTGGGGGTGGGTTCTGGAGCTAGGAAATCACAGGCTTGGGGTGGGTTCTGGAGCTAGGAAATCACAGGCTGGGGGAGGGTTCTGGAGCTAGGAAATCACAGGCTGGGAGTGGGTTCTGGAGCTAGGAAATCACAGGCTTGGGGTGGGTTCTGGAGCTAGGAAATCACAGGCTTGGGGTGGGTTCTGGACCTAGCAAATCACAGGCTTGGGGTGGGTTCTGGACCTAGCAAATCACAGGCTGGGGGTGGGTTCTGGACCTAGCAAATCACAGGCTTGGGGTGGGTTCTGGACCTAGCAAATCACAGGCTTGGGGTGGGTTCTGGAGCTAGGAAATCACAGGCTGGGAGTGGGTTCTGGAGCTAGGAAATCACAGGCTGGGAGTGGGTTCTGGAGCTAGGAAATCACAGGCTGGGAGTGGGTTCTGGAGCTAGGAAATCACAGGCTGGGAGTGGGTTCTGGAGCTAGGAAACCACAGGCTGGGAGTGGGTTCTGGACCTATCAAATCACAGGCCGCGGTGGGTTCTTGACCTAGAAACTCACAGGCTGGGGGAGGGTTCTGGACCTATCAAATCACAGGCTGGGGGTGGGTTCTGGACCTATCACATCACAGTCTGGGGGTGGGTTCTGGACCTATCAAATCACATTCTGGGGGTGGGTTCTGGACCTATCACATCACAGTCTGGGGGTGGGTTCTGAACCTATAAAATCACAGGCTGGGGGTGGGTTCTGGACCTATCACATCACAGTCTGGGGGTGGGTTCTGGACCTATCAAATCACAGGCCAGGGTGGGTTCTGGACCTATCACATCACAGTCTGGGGGTGGGTTCTGGACCCATCAAATCACAGGCTGGGGGTGGGTTCTGGACCTATCACATCACAGTCTGGGGGTGGGTTCTGGACCGATCACATCACAGGCTGGGTTCTAGATCAGTCTATACTGAAGTCAGCAGTGAAGGCCCAGGACCTGGCTGTGCTGTCTGGCAGGGGGGTCTGGATCACACGACTGACTGAACCGGTTTGTTGGGGTTCCATCTGTCAGGAAGTCACCTTTGTAGCAGACGATTCCATCGCAGATCTCCTTGAAGATCTGTGCCAGGCGTGCTGCCCGTGCCACCTCAACGTTCTCCTCGGCGGCAGCCAATCGGCGGGTGCGTACCGAGCGGGAGGTCTGCAGAGCAGCGAACTGGGTCATGAAGACATCTGGAAAACATGGCCGACGGGAGACATGAGAGGAGCTCCGGGGGAACATGGCGGACGGGAGAGATGAGAGGAGCTCCGGGGGAACATGGCGGACGGGAGAGATGAGAGGAGCTCCGGGGGAACATGGCGGACGGGAGAGATGAGAGGAGCTCCGGGGGAACATGGCGGACGGGAGAGAGGAGCTCCGGGGGAACATGGCGGACGGTAGAGATGAGAGGAGCTCCGGGGGAACATGGCGGACGGGAGAGATGAGAGGAGCTCCGGGGGAACATGGCGGACGGGAGAGATGAGAGGAGCTCCGGGGGAACATGGCGGACGGGAGAGATGAGAGGCGCTCCAGGGGAACATGGCAGACGGGAGAGATGAGAGGAGCTCCGGGGGAACATGGCGGACGGGAGAGAGGAGCTCCGGGGGAACATGGCGGACGGTAGAGATGAGAGGAGCTCCGGGGGAACATGGCGGACGGGAGAGATGAGAGGAGCTCCGGGGGAACATGGCGGACGGGAGAGATGAGAGGAGCTCCGGGAGAACATGGCGGACGGGAGAGATGAGAGGAGCTCCGGGGGAACATGGCGGACGGGAGAGATGAGAGGAGCTCCGGGGGCACATGGCGGACGGGAGAGATGAGAGGAGCTCCGGGGGAACATGGCGGACGGGAGAGATGAGAGGAGCTCCGGGGGAACATGGCGGACGGTAGAGATGAGAGGAGCTCCGGGGGAACGTGGCGGACGGGAGAGATGAGAGGAGCTCCGGGGGCACGTGGCGGACGGGAGAGATGAGAGGAGCTCCGGGGGAACGTGGCGGACGGGAGAGATGAGAGGAGCTCCGGGGGCACCTGGCGGAGGGGAGAGATGAGAGGAGCTCCGTGGGCACATGGCGGAGGGGAGAGATGAGAGGAGCTCCGGGGGCACATGGCGGAGGGGAGAGATGAGAGGAGCTCCGGGGGAACATGGCGGAGGGGAGAGATGAGAGGAGCTCCGGGGGAACATGGCGGACGGGAGAGATGAGAGGAGCTCCGGGGGAACATGGCGGACGGGAGAGATGAGAGGAGCTCCGGGGGCACATGGCGGACGGGAGAGATGAGAGGAGCTCCGGGGGAACATGGCGGACGGGAGAGATGAGAGGAGCTCCGGGGGAACATGGCGGACGGGAGAGAGGAGCTCCGGGGGAACATGGCGGACGGGAGAGAGGAGCTCCGGGGGAACATGGCGGACGGGAGAGAGGAGCTCCGGGGGAACATGGCGGACGGGAGAGAGGAGCTCCGGGGGAACATGGCGGACGGTAGAGATGAGAGGAGCTCCGGGGGAACATGGCGGACGGGAGAGATGAGAGGAGCTCCGGGGGCACATGGCGGATGGGAGAGATGAGAGGAGCTCCGGGGGAACATGGCGGACGGGAGAGATGAGAGGAGCTCCGGGGGCACATGGCGGAGGGGAGAGATGAGAGGAGCTCCGGGGGGACATGGCGGAGGGGAGAGATGAGAGGAGCTCCGGGGCACATGGCGGAGGGGAGAGATGAGAGGAGCTCCGGGGGAACATGGCGGACGGGAGAGATGAGAGGAGCTCCGGGGGAACATGGCGGACGGGAGAGATGAGAGGAGCTCCGGGGGAACATGGCGGACGGGAGAGATGAGAGGAGCTCCGGGGGAACATGGGGGAGGAGAGAGATGAGAGGAGCTCCGGGGGAACATGGGGGAGGAGAGAGATGAGAGGAGCTCCGGGGGAACATGGGGGAGGAGAGAGATGAGAGGAGCTCCGGGGGCACATGGGGGACGGGAGAGATGGGAGGAGCTCCGGGGAAAATGGCAGACGGGAGAGATGAGAGGAGCTCCGGGGGAACATGGCGGACGGGAGAGATGGGAGGAGCTCCGGGGGAACATGGCGGATGGGAGAGAGGAGAGGAGCTCCGGGGGAACATGGCGGACGGGAGAGATGAGAGGAGCTCCGGGGGAACATGGCGGACGGGAGAGATGAGAGGAGCTCCGGGGACACATGGCGGACGGGAGAGACGAGAGGAGCTCCGGGGGAAAATGGCGGACGGGAGAGATGAGAGGAGCTCCGGGGGAACATGGCGGATGGGAGAGAGGAGAGGAGCTCCGGGGGAACATGGCCACCATAAGACTCCTCTCCAGAGGCCTCACCAGCTTTGATGTTTCCATCGTCTCTGCACACCCCGTTCCAGCGGTTATACAGCGACGCAGCACTCAGCTCATCCTTCACCTCCTCGTGCCGCCGGCGGGTCTTCTCCCAGTTCCGGATCAAGAACACTCTGTGCTTCAACACAAAATTCCTGCAGAACACAGAACCCTGCGGGGTCATCTCTAATGGGAAGGGTACAGAGACAGGCAGAGGGGAAGGGTACAGAGACAGGCAGATCGGAAGGGTACAGAGACAGGCAGAGGGGAAGGGTACAGAGACAGGCAGAGGGGAAGGGTACAGAGACAGGCAGAGGGGAAGGGTACAGAGACAGGCAGAGGGGAAGGGTACAGAGACAGGCAGATCGGAAGAGTACAGAGACAGGCACAGGGGAAGAGTACAGAGACAGGCCAGATCGGAAGGGTACAGAGACAGACAGAGGGGAAGGGTATAGAGACAGGCAGAGAGGAAGGGTACCGAGACAGGCAGAGGGGAAGGGTACAGAGACAGGCAGAGGGAAAGAGTACAGAGACAGGAAGAGGGGAAGGGTACAGAGACAGGCCAGATGGGAAGGGTACAGAGACAGGCAGAGGGGAAGGGTACAGAGACAGGCAGATGGGAAGAGTACAGAGACAGGCAGAGGGGAAGGGTACAGAGACAGGCAGATGGGAAGAGTACAGAGACAGGCAGAGGGGAAGAGTACAGAGACAGGCAGAGGGGAAGGGCACAGAGACAGGCAGAGGGGAAGGGTACAGAGACAAGCCAGATGGGAAGGGTACAGAGACAGGCAGATGGGAAGAGTACAGAGACAGGCAGAGGGGAAGGGTACAGAGACAGGCAGATGGGAAGGGTACAGAGACAGGCAGAGGGGAAGGGTACAGAGACAGGGAGAGGGGTACAGAGACAGGGAGAGGGGTACAGAGACAGGCAGATGGGAAGGGTACAGAAACAGGCAGAGGGGAAGGGTACAGAGACAGGGAGAGGGGAAGGGTACAGAGACAGGCAGAGGGGAAAGGTACAGAGACAGGCCAGATGGGAAGGGTACAGAGACAGGCAGAGGGAAAAGATACAGAGACAGGCAGAGGGGAAGGGTACAGAGACAGGGAGAGGGGAAGGGTACAGAGACAGGCAGATGGGAAGGGTACAGAGACAGGGAGAGGGGAAGGGTACAAAGAACAGGCAGAGGGGAAGGGTACAAAGACAGGCAGAGGGGAAGGGTACAGAGACAGGCAGAGGGGAAGGGTACAGAGACAGGCAGAGGGGAAGGGTACAAAGACAGGCAGAGGGGAAGGCTACAGAGACAGGCAGAGGGGAAGGCTACAGAGACAGGCCAGAGGGGAAGGGTACAGAGACAGGCAGAGGGGAAGGGTACAAAGACAGGCAGAGGGGAAGGGTATAGGGACAGGCAGAGGGGAAGGGTACAAAGACAGGCAGAGGGGAAGGGTACAAAGACAGGCAGAGGGGAAGGGTACAGAGACAGGCAGAGGGGAAGGGTACAGAGACAGGCAGAGGGGAAGGGTACAGAGACAGGCAGAGGGGAAGGGTACAAAGACAGGCAGAGGGGAAGGCTACAGAGACAGGCCAGAGGGGAAGGGTACAGAGACAGGCAGAGGGGAAGGGTACAGAGACAGGCAGAGGGGAAGGCTACAGAGACAGGCAGATGGGAAGGGCACAGAGACAGGCAGATGGGAAGGCTACAGAGACAGGCAGATGGGAAGGGCACAGAGACAGGCAGATGGGAAGGGTACAGAGACAGGCAGATGGGAAGGGCACAGAGACAGGCAGATGGGAAGGGTACAGAGACAGGCAGATGGGAAGGGCACAGAGACAGGCAGATGGGAAGGGTACAGAGACAGGCAGAGGGGAAGGGAACAGATTATGATGCACAAGGACACCATGAAGTACAGAGGGTGAACGGGCGCAGAGCTGGGATGTGGGGGGTTCTTACCTCTCCCTGTTGGACATGGGTTTCATGTGGAGCTGGGAGCCGAGTCTGTTGGATGCTCCGACACTGTCGCTGCGATCCTCGCTGTGGTGACCCCGCTACAAGCAGAATAAATATTTGCTGCAATCACTGGCACCCCCCTGTACACTGCACC
>NW_028320997.1:0-43920 GCF_062004578.1 Staurois parvus
ATCACGGGGCTGGTGGATGTTGGAGACCTTGCGCTCCTCCACCTTCCATTTGAGGACGCCCCACAGATGCTCAGTAGGGTTCAGGTCTGGAGACATGCTTGGCCAGTCCATCACCTTCATCCTCAGCTTCTTCAGCCAGGCAGTGGTGGTCTTGGAGGTGTGTTTGGGGTCGTTATGTTGGAATATTGCCCTGCGGCCCAGTCTCTGGGGGGAGGGGATCACGCTCTGCTTCAGAATGTCACAGTACATGTTGGCATTCATGGTTCCCTCGATGAACTGTAGCCCCCCCCCAGTGCCGGCAGCACTCATGCAGCCCCAGACCGCGACACCCCCACCACCATGCGGCCCCAGACCGTGACACCCCCACCACCATGCGGCCCCAGACCGTGACACCCCCCACCACCATGCGGCCCCAGACCGTGACACCCCACCACCATGCGGCCCCAGACCGTGACACCCCCACCACCATGCGGCCCCAGACCGCGACACCCCCACCACCATGCGGCCCCAGACCGCGACACCCCCACCACCATGCGGCCCCAGACCGCGACACCCCCACCACCATGCGGCCCCAGACCATGACACCCCCACCACCATGCGGCCCCAGACCGCGACACCCCCACCACCATGCGGCCCCAGACCGCGACACCCCCACCACCATGCGGCCCCAGACCGTGACACCCCCACCACCATGCGGCCCCAGACCGCGACACCCCCACCACCATGCGGCCCCAGACCGCGACACCCCCACCACCATGCGGCCCCAGACCGCGACACCCCCACCACCATGCGGCCCCAGACCGTGACACCCCCACCACCATGCGGCCCCAGACCGTGACACCCCCACCACCATGTGGCCCCAGACCGCGACACCCCCACCACCATGCGGCCCCAGACCGTGACACCCCCACCACCATGCGGCCCCAGACCATGACACCCCCACCACCATGCGGCCCCAGACCATGACACCCCCACCACCATGCGGCCCCAGACCGCGACACCCCCACCACCATGCGGCCCCAGACCGTGACACCCCCACCACCATGCGGCCCCAGACCGTGACACCCCCACCACCATGCGGCCCCAGACCGTGACACCCCCACCACCATGCGGCCCCAGACCGTGACACCCCCACCACCATGCTTGACTGTAGGCAAGATACACTTGTCTTTGTACTCCTCACCTGGTTGCCCCCACACACGCCTGACACCATCTGAACCCAATCAGTTGATGTTGGTGTCATCAGACCACAGGAGACGGTTCCAGTACTCCATGTCCTCAGTCTGCTGGTCTTTCTTGTCCACCATCTATAGAAGAGGCTTCCTTCTGGGAGGACAGCCGTGCAGATCAATGTGATGCAGAGTGCGGCGTATGGTCAAAGCTCTGACAGGCTGACCCCCCCCACCCCTACACCCTCTGCAGCAATGCTGGCCCCACTGACAGGCTGACCCCCCACCCACCCCTTCACCCTCTGCAGCAATGCTGGCACCACTGACAGGCTGACCCCCCCGACCCCTACACCCTCTGCAGCAATGCTGGCACCACTGACAGGCTGAACCCCCCACACCCTCTGCAGCAATGCTGGCACCACTGACAGGCTGAACCCCCCCCACACCCGCTGCAGCAATGCTGGCCCCACTGACAGGCTGACCCCCCACCCCCTACACCCTCTGCAGCAATGCTGGCAAAGACAAACTCTGGATATGACGCTGAGCTCGTGCAATCATCTCCTTTGGTGGACCATGGTGAGTTCTGTTCTGAGTGGAACCCGTCCTGTGACACCACTGTATGGTCTCGGCCTCCGTGCTGCAGCTCAGTTTCAGGGTCCTGGAAATCTTCTTATAGCCTCGGCCATCTTTATGTAGAGCAACAATTCTTGTTTTCAGATCCTCAGAGAGTTCTTTGCCATGAGGTGCCATGCTGAACTTGCAGTGACCAGTACGAGAATGAGAGCGATAACACCAAATGTAACCCCCCCACTCCCCATTCACACCTGAGACCTTGTAACCCTAACGAGTCACATGACACCGGGGAGGGAAAATGGCTAATTGGGCCCAATTTGAACCTTGTCACTTAGGGGTGGAGTCACTTCTGGGAGATACTGGATATATATATATATTAAGCTCCTCTGGTACAGAGACTGATGTGACTGCGGGGGAGGGGACATTAGAGTGTAAGCTCCTCTGGTACAGAGACTGATGGGACTGTGGGGGAGGGGACATTAGAGCGTAAGCTCCTCTGGTACAGAGACTGATGGGACTGCGGGGGAGGGGACATTAGAGCGTAAGCTCCTCTGGTACAGAGACTGATGTGACTGTGGGGGAGGGGACATTAGAGTGTAAGCTCCTCTGGTACAGAGATTGATGGGACTGTGGGGGAGGGGGCATTAGAGTGTAAGCTCCTCTGGTACAGAGACTGATGTGACTGTGGGGGAGGGGACATTAGAGTGTCAGCTCCTCTGGTCCAGAGACTGATGTGACTGTGGGGGAGGGGACATTAGAGTGTCAGCTCCTCTGGTCCAGAGACTGATGTGACTGGTGTATACATGAGGGGATCACTGTGTATATCTCCCGGTGGGGGACACGTTGTCTTTCCTCCGATATAAATGCCGTCTCGGCGTCTCCGAACATTTGGGTGGAATTTGGGCGGTTTTGGCGCTGACTGGCAGGCACAGGTGTCGGAGGAACAACTTCACTGAGAGGAACTTTTTATAGATATTTTAGTGTGAAGAGAAGAGGAGTAAAATAAACAGATGAAGGCGATCCCCGGGGAGCGACAACAGGTGTCACAAATCAGGAATGCGTCTCCGTCGCCCGCCTGCAGTCACCCTAAATTTAACCGCAGAGTCCCGCCCACCCAGTCGGCGTTGTCTGGGATTAGCAGCGTGGAGAAATAACGTCCCCAAATTAGCCGATACTCAGATGACAGCAGAACCCATTCCAAGCCATTTATCTCTTTGCGACGTTCTTCTGGCCCCTCCCACTTATTATATCAGGACAGGAAGTGGCGGGAAATCTCAATTCACTGAGGAAATGCCTCCTCCTTCTACAAAGTTACAATGTACAGTCTGATCACTGGGGGAGGAGACTGAGGAAATGCCTCCTCCTCCTTCTACAAAGTTACAATGTACAGTCTGATCACTGGGGGAGGGGAGACTGAGGAAATGCCTCCTCCTCCTTCCGGTGAAATCGCATGATTGTACAGTCATTCCGACTTGAGGTGACTAGCGAGACATCTGCCCAGATCTCTATGCAGCACAACTAGCACATGGACTACTTTAGAAATGGGTGTGGCTCCGGCCAAGTCAGAACCGCCCCGATACGATGGCTGTAATTGCACTTTATGATAAATCACCCGCTAAGCTCGGATAATACTTTCCAAATGGAAAATTCCTCTGTAATGCCGCAGTAAAGCTCCGGCTCTCCCGCCGCGGTGTGGCCTAAATGAGTCGTCCATTTGGCTCCAGGAATTTATCTGGTCACATATGGCCGTCTATGTACAGCGGAGCCCCCCGAGGACGATGGACGGAGCATCACACTCCAATGAGATATTCGCAGCAATTAGATCCTCAAACAGCGACGTGTTTCAGGACGGACGCAGCAGAAAGCAGAATAGTCGGCTTCACAATGCTCTGCGGGACTAATAAAGACAATTTAGATGGACCATCTGCCATGTCCATTCCCTGCCCAGGTCCGCCTGTCCTTCTGTCCTCTGCCTGCAGTCCGTCTGTCCTGTCCTCTGCCTGTCCTGTTCTCTGCCTGTCCATCTGTCCTCTGCCTGCTGTCCGCCTGTCCTCTGCCTGCAGTCCACCTGTCCTTCTGTCCTCTGCCTGTCCTTCTGTCCTCTGCCTGTCCTTCTGTCCTCTGCCTGCAGTCCGTCTGTCCTGTCCTCTGCCTGTCCTTCTGTCCTCTGCCTGTCCTTCTGTCCTCTGCTTGCAGTCTGCCTGTCCTGTTCTCTGCCTGTCCTTCTGTCCTCTGCTTGCAGTCTGCCTGTCCTGTTCTCTGCCTGTCCTTCTGTCCTCTGCCTGCAGTCCGTCTGTCCTGTCCGCTGCCTGTCCTTCTGTCCTCTGCCTGCAGTCCTCCTAGCCTCTGCCTGTCCCTTTGTCCTCTGCCTGTCCTGTCCTCTGCCTGCTGTCCGCCTGTCCTTCTGTCCTCTGCCTGTCCTGTTCTCTGCCTGTCCATCTGTCCTCTGCCTGCAATCCTCCTGTCCTTCTGTCCTCTGCCTGTCCTTCTGTCCTCTGCCTGTCCTGTTCTCTGCCTGTCCATCTGTCCTCTGCCTGCAATCCTCCTGTCCTTCTGTCCTCTGCCTGCCCTTCTGTCCTCTGCCCGCAGTTCACCCGTCCTTCTGTCCTCTGTCTGTCCTTCTGTCCTCTGCCTGTCCTTCTGTCCTCTGCCTGCAGTCCGCCCGCCCTTCTGTCCTCTGCCTGCCATTGCCGCCGGTGTACAGAGTGCGGTGCCAGCAGAGGGCGGGGGTGATGGATGAACCATGTCCAGGAATGGGCTCTCTGGCCCCCGGCCCGGCCTGCTCTGTACATATTGATCCTCATACAGGAAATGGTAATCTGTTCCAATAAGAGATCCATTTTCATTAGGAATTCCTAACATTTCCTGTCCGAGCTCCTCGGGATTTTCTGCCGCATTTCCTTCATCTTTATATTTCTGCATCTGATTCTCCCAATGTTATCAGAGCGGAGTTCCCCTTCAGAGCCGACACCAGCTGGAGGGGGGGAGGGGTAAGAACTGTGATGGGTTTTAGTTGCAGTCTGTGTCCCCATTAGTGAGATCTGAGTGACGTCCTTCACTTCCAGTCCTAGAGGCATCCTTAAATCCTCCCTCCGGCCCCCTTCAGTCTCGCACAGGTGTACCAGCTCCTCCCCTTCAGTCTTGCACAGGTGTACGAGCTCCTCCCCTTCAGTCTTGTACATGTGTACCGGCTCCTCCCCTTCAGTCTTGCACAGGTGTACCAGCTCCTCCCCTTCCTTCAGTCTTGCACAGGTGTACCGGCTCCTCCCCTTCAGTCTTGTACAGATGTACCGGCTCCTCCCCTTCAGTCTTGCACAGGTGTACCGGCTCCTCCCCTTCAGTCTTGCACAGATGTACCGGCTCCTCCCCTTCAGTCTTGTACAGATGTACCGGCTCCTCCCCTTCAGTCTTGCACAGATGTACCGGCTCCTCCCCTTCAGTCTTGCACAGGTGTACCGACTCCTCACCTCCAGTCTTGCACAGGTGTACCGGCTCCTCCCCTTCAGTCTTGCACAGGTGTACCTGCTCCTCCCCTTCACTCTTGCACAGGTGTACCGGCTCCTCCCCTTCACTCTTGCACAGGTGTACCGGCTCCTCCCCTTCAGTCTTGCACAGGTGTATCAGCTCCTCTCCTTCAGTCTTGCACAGGTGTACTGGCTCCTCCACTTCAGTCTGGCACAGGTGTACTGGCTCCTCCCCTTCAGACTTGCACAGGTGTACTGGCTCCTCCCCTTTAGTCTTGCACAAGTGTACCGACTCCTCCCCTTCAGTCTTGCGCAGGTGTAGCAGCTCCTCCCTTTCAGTCTTGCGCAGGCGTACCGGCTCCTCCCCTTCAGTCTTGCACAGGCGTACCGGCTCCTCCCCTTCAGTCTTGTACAGGTGTATCGGCTCCTCCCCTTCAGTCTTGCACAGGTGTACCGGCTCCTCCCCTTCAGTCTTGCACAAGTGTACCGGCTCCTCCCCTTCAGTCTTGCACAGGTATATCAGCTCCTCCCCTTACAAGAATGTGCATTGCACAGGTGTGAAAACCCATGCAATGAGATCCAAGTGAGGGAAAAAAAGGGTCCAGCACCTCTTTGGTGGGGATGCGATGCGATTGGAGCCATACACACCACACAGACATCGCATGCGATTTGCACAGGAATGCGGTGCGGTTCCTATGAGAATCACATGTGGTGTGCTGCACCGCATTAGTGTGAACCCGGGCCTAAAGCGGTTGTAACCCTCAGACATGAAATCTGAACAAAGCACATCCCTCTATAGTGTGTCCTTGTCTCAGTCCAGAGCACCGAGTGTCATCTCTGTCTGCTGCCTCCTTCCTCTGCATGAGCAAGGTTATACAGACTTCAAGGGATCCAGGGGAATGGGGGGAGGGAGCTCCAGCGCACAACAGGTGGTTGACAGCCTCAGCTGTACATGTTTCCCTCTGAGACTGTAAGAGTGTGTGTGTCCTTTCCCTCCACTCAGGTCTCAGATTACACTCACGTGAGGCTGGTCAACTCTCTGGGGATATGGCAGGGTCAACAACCACTTTAAGGCTCCATGCACACTGGGGGGGCATTTTAATAACACTGGTAACATTATGCAGGCCATACACGGGTCGAATTCTGACCGCTTTTTTGTCCAAAAATCTAAAACATCGTTCGCTCGGTAATCCGATGGCGCCATCAATGATTTCGAAAATCGGCCGACCGAGTCATAAAGTTCACCCCATATAACAGGAGAAACTTCTGTTCCTTCCAGGTCGTGGCTCATGGCGCAGATTCTTTTCAGAAAAACGATCGTACGAATTGACCATCATTGAGTAGAAAATCGGTTGTTTTTCACAAATTTTCCAACATGCCCGATCACCGAAAAGGGGAAAAACCACAAAAAAATCGTCCGCTGCCATTGACTCACTAACAGCGAAAATCGACCAATTATTCTTAGGTCCGATTTTTGGATGAAAAATCGGTCGAATTTCGACCCATACATGGCCGGCATTAGTGTGTAAAGTCAGGTGAAAAATGTGAGCATTTCGACTGGTTTACTTAGCATTTCTGCATTAGTGTTTAGCTGCGTTTTTCGGACTGGAAGGGGGGGAAAGTGTCCGTACTGGAAGGGGGGGAAAGTGTCCGGACTGGAAGGGGGGGAAAGTGTCCGGACTGGAAGGGGGGGAAAGTGTCCGGACTGGAAGGGGGGGAAAGTGTCCGGACTGGAAGGGGGGGAAAGTGTCCGGACTGGAAGGGGGGGAAAGTGTCCGGACTGGAAGGGGGGGGAAAGTGTCCGGACTGGAAGGGGGGAAAGTGTCCGGACTGGAAGGGGGGAAAGTGTCCGGACTGGAAGGGGGGGAAAGTGTCCGGACTGGAAGGGGGGAAAGTGTCCGGACTGGAAGGGGGGGAAAGTGTCCGGACTGGAAGGGGGGAAAGTGTCCGGACTGGAAGGGGGGGAAAGTGTCCGGACTGGAAGGGGGGGAAAGTGTCCGGACTGGAAGGGGGGAAAGTGTCCGGACTGGAAGTGGGGGGAAAGTGTCCGGACTGGAAGGGGGGGAAAGTGTCCGGACTGGAAGGGGGGGAAAGTGTCCGGACTGGAAGGGGGGAAAGTGTCCGGACTGGAAGGGGGTGAAAGTGTCCGGACTGGAAGGGGGGAAAGTGTCCGGACTGGAAGTGGGGGCAAAGTGTCCGGACTGGAAGGGGGGGAAAGTGTCCGGACTGGAAGGGGGGAAAGTGTCTGGACTGGAAGGGGGGAAAGTGTCTGGACTGGAAGGGGGGAAAGTGTCCGGACTGGAAGGGGGGGAAAGTGTCCGGACTGGAAGGGGGGAAAGTGTCCGGACTGGAAGGGGGGGGAAAGTGTCCGGACTGGAAGGGGGGAAAGTGTCCAGACTGGAAGGGGGGGAAAGTGTCCGGACTGGAAGGGGGGAAAGTGTCCGGACTGGAAGTGGGGGGAAAGTGTCCGGACTGGAAGGGGGGGAAAGTGTCCGGACTGGAAGGGGGGGAAAGTGTCCGGACTGGAAGGGGGGAAAGTGTCCGGACTGGAAGGGGGGAAAGTGTCCGGACTGGAAGGGGGTGAAAGTGTCCGGACTGGAAGGGGGGAAAGTGTCCGGACTGGAAGGGGGGAAAGTGTCCGGACTGGAAGGGAGGGAAAGTGTCCGGACTGGAAGGGGGGAAAGTGTCCGGACTGGAAGGGGGGAAAAGTGTCCGGACTGGAAGGGGGTGAAAGTGTCCGGACTGGAAGGGGGTGAAAGTGTCCGGACTGGAAGGGGGTGAAAGTGTCCGGACTGGAAGGGGGGAAAGTGTCCGGACTGGAAGGGGGTGAAAGTGTCCGGACTGGAAGGGGGGGAAAGTGTCCGGACTGGAAGGGGGGGAAGTGTCCGGACTGGAAGGGGGTGAAAGTGTCCGGACTGGAAGAGGGGGAAAGTGTCCGGACTGGAAGGGGGGAAAGTGTCCGGACTGGAAGGGGGGAAAGTGTCCGGACTGGAAGGGGGTGAAAGTGTCCGGACTGGAAGGGGGGGAAAGTGTCCGGACTGGAAGGGGGGAAAGTGTCCGGACTGGAAGGGGGGAAAGTGTCCGGACTGGAAGGGGGGTGAAAGTGTCCGGACTGGAAGGGGGGGAAGTGTCCGGACTGGAAGGGGGGGAAAGTGTCCGGACTGGAAGGGGGGAAAGTGTCCGGACTGGAAGGGGGGAAAGTGTCCGGACTGGAAGGGAGGGAAAGTGTCCGGACTGGAAGGGGGGAAAGTGTCCGGACTGGAAGGGGGGAAAAGTGTCCGGACTGGAAGGGGGTGAAAGTGTCCGGACTGGAAGGGGGTGAAAGTGTCCGGACTGGAAGGGGGGAAAGTGTCCGGACTGGAAGGGGGTGAAAGTGTCCGGACTGGAAGGGGGGGAAAGTGTCCGGACTGGAAAGGGGGAAAGTGTCCGGACTGGAAAGGGGGAAAGTGTCCGGACTGGAAGGGGGGAAAGTGTCCGGACTGGAAGGGGGTGAAAGTGTCCGGACTGCAAGGGGGGGAAAGTGTCCGGACTGGAAGGGGGGAAAGTGTCCGGACTGGAAGTGGGGGGAAAGTGTCCGGACTGGAAGGGGGGGAAAGTGTCCGGACTGGAAGGGGGGGAAAGTGTCCGGACTGGAAGGGGGGGAAAGTGTACAGACTGGAAGGGGGGGAAAGTGTCTGGACTGGAAGGGGGGAAAGTGTCCGGACTGGAAGGGGGGGAAAGTGTCCGGACTGGAAGGGGGGGAAAGTGTCCGGACTGGAAGGGGGGGAAGTGTCCGGACTGGAAGGGGGTGAAAGTGTCCGGACTGGAAGAGGGGGAAAGTGTCCGGACTGGAAGGGGGGAAAGTGTCCGGACTGGAAGGGGGTGAAAGTGTCCGGACTGGAAGGGGGGGAAAGTGTCCGGACTGGAAGGGGGGAAAGTGTCCGGACTGGAAGGGGGGAAAGTGTCCGGACTGGAAGGGGGGAAAGTGTCCGGACTGGAAGGGGGGAAAGTGTCCGGACTGGAAGGGGGGAAAGTGTCCGGACTGGAAGGGGGTGAAAGTGTCCGGACTGGAAGGGGGGGAAAGTGTCCGGACTGGAAGGGGGGAAAGTGTCCGGACTGGAAGGGGGGAAAGTGTCCGGACTTGAAGGGGGGAAAGTGTCCGGACTGGAAGGGGGGTGAAAGTGTCCGGACTGGAAGGGGGGGAAGTGTCCGGACTGGAAGGGGGGGAAAGTGTCCGGACTGGAAGGGGGGAAAGTGTCCGGACTGGAAGGGGGGAATGTGTCCGGACTGGAAGGGAGGGAAAGTGTCCGGACTGGAAGGGGGGAAAGTGTCCGGACTGGAAGGGGGGAAAAGTGTCCGGACTGGAAGGGGGTGAAAGTGTCCGGACTGGAAGGGGGTGAAAGTGTCCGGACTGGAAGGGGGGAAAGTGTCCGGACTGGAAGGGGGTGAAAGTGTCCGGACTGGAAGGGGGGAAAGTGTCCGGACTGGAAGGGGGTGAAAGTGTCCGGACTGGAAGGGGGGGAAAGTGTCCGGACTGGAAGGGGGGAAAGTGTCCGGACTGGAAGTGGGGGGAAAGTGTCCGGACTGGAAGGGGGGGAAAGTGTCCGGACTGGAAGGGGGGGAAAGTGTCCGGACTGGAAGGGGGGGAAAGTGTACAGACTGGAAGGGGGGGAAAGTGTCCGGACTGGAAGGGGGGAAAGTGTCCGGACTGGAAGGGGGGGAAAGTGTCCGGACTGGAAGGGGGGGAAAGTGTCCGGACTGGAAGGGGGGGAAGTGTCCGGACTGGAAGGGGGTGAAAGTGTCCGGACTGGAAGAGGGGGAAAGTGTCCGGACTGGAAGGGGGGAAAGTGTCCGGACTGGAAGGGGGTGAAAGTGTCCGGACTGGAAGGGGGGGAAAGTGTCCGGACTGGAAGGGGGGAAAGTGTCCGGACTGGAAGGGGGGAAAGTGTCCGGACTGGAAGGGGGGAAAGTGTCCGGACTGGAAGGGGGGTGAAAGTGTCCGGACTGGAAGGGGGGGAAGTGTCCGGACTGGAAGGGGGGGAAAGTGTCCGGACTGGAAGGGGGGAAAGTGTCCGGACTGGAAGGGGGGAAAGTGTCCGGACTGGAAGGGAGGGAAAGTGTCCGGACTGGAAGGGGGGAAAGTGTCCGGACTGGAAGGGTGTGAAAGTGTCCGGACTGGAAGGGGGGGAAGTGTCCGGACTGGAAGGGGGTGAAAGTGTCCGGACTGGAAGGGGGGGAAAGTGTCCGGACTGGAAGGGGGGGAAGTGTCCGGACTGGAAGGGGGGGAAGTGTCCGGACTGGAAGGGGGTGAAAGTGTCCGGACTGGAAGGGGGGGAAAGTGTCCGGACTGGAAGGGGGGAAAGTGTTTGGACTGGAAGGGGGGAAAGTGTTTGGACTAGAAGGGGGGGAAAGTGTCCGGACTGGAAGGGGGGGAAGTGTCCGGACTGGAAGGGGGGGAAGTGTCCGGACTGGAAGGGGGTGAAAGTGTCCGGACTGGAAGGGGGGGAAAGTGTCCGGACTGGAAGGGGGGAAAGTGTTTGGACTGGAAGGGGGGAAAGTGTTTGGACTAGAAGGGGGGGAAAGTGTCCGGACTGGAAGGGGGGAAAGTGTCCGGACTGGAAAGGGGGGAAAGTGTTTGGACTGGAAGGGGGGGAAAGTGTTTGGACTGGAAGGGGGGAAAGTGTCAGGACTGGAAGGGGGGGAAAGTGTCCAGACTGGAAGGGGGGAAAGTGTCCAGACTGGAAGGGGGGGAAAGTGTCCGGACTGGAAGGGGGGAAAGTGTCCAGACTGGAAGGGGGGGGGGTGTCCGGACTGGAAGGGGGGAAAGTGTCCAGACTGGAAGGGGGGGAAAGTGTCCGGACTGGAAGGGGGGGAAAGTGTCCGGACTGGAAGGGGGTGAAAGTGTCCGGACTGGAAGGGGGGAAAGTGTCGGGACTGGAAGGGGGGGAAAGTGTCCGGACTGGAAGGGGGGAAAAGTGTCCGGACTGGAAGGGGGGAAAGTGTCGGGACTGGAAGGGGGGGAAAGTGTTTGGACTGGAAGGGGGGAAAGTGTCCGGACCGGAAGGGGGGAAAGTGTCCGGACTGGAAGGGGGGGAAAGTGTCCGGACTGGAAGGGGGGAAAGTGTCCGGACTGGAAGGGGGGGGGAAGTGTACAGACTGGAAGGGGGGGAAAGTGTACAGACTGGAAGGGGGGAAAGTGTCTGGACTGGAAGGGGGTGAAAGTGTCCGGACTGGAAGGGGGGGGAAGTGTCCGGACTGGAAGGGGGGAAAGTGTTTGGACTGGAAGGGGGGAAAGTGTCCGGACTAGAAGGGGGGGAAGTGTCAGGACTGGAAGGGGGGGAAGTGTCAGGACTGGAAGGGGGGGAAAGTGTCCAGACTGGAAGGGGGGAACGTGTCCGGACTGGAAGGGGGGGAAAGTGTTTGGACTGGAAGGGGGGGAAAGTGTCCGGACTGGAAGGGGGGAACGTGTCCGGACTAAAAGGGGGGGAAGTGTCCGGACTGGAAGGGGGGGAAAGTGTTTGAACTGGAAGGGGGGGAAAGTGTCCGGACTGGAAGGGGGGAAAGTGTTTGGACTGGAAGGGGGGGAAAGTGTCCAGACTGGAAGGGGGGGAAAGTGTCAGGACTGGAAGGGTGGGAAAGTGTCCGGACTGGAAGGGGGGGAAAGTGTCCGGACTGGAAGGGGGGGAAAGTGTCAGGACTGGAAGGGGGGGGAAGTGTCCGGACTGGAAGGGGGGGGGGAAAGTGTCCGGACTGGAATGTCCTCAGATGTAATGGTTGGACTCGTAAAGTGTCCTTTATACTGGGGGCGGGGGGATGGGGGTGCACTGAGCGGGGGAGGACTGAGCACAGGGTGGGGGGGATGGGGGAGCACTGAGCACAGGGCGGGGGGATGGGGGAGCACTGGGCGGGGGAGGACTGAGCACAGGGCGGGGGGATGGGGGCGCACTGGGCGGGGGAGGACTGAGCACAGGGCGGGGGGATGGGGGCGCACTGGGTGGGGGAGGACTGAGGGGCAATTTTTGTAAATGTCTGTTTTCCTAATAAAAGGTGTTTTTTCATGGGTGGCCCCCAGTGGCCCCAACATTTGATGTTTCAGTCTGGCGCGCTCAGGGCGCCCGGCGGCGGGTGAGGCGGGGAACGTGCGCGGCTCAGAGATTGCCGCCGGTGAAGAGCCATGATAAATATTTCAGAGCCCCTTCCTGCCAGGATCCATTATGCTTTTACCGCTGTCAGGGTCCCCGGCGCAGACCCCCCCCCGGCGCAGACCCCCCCCGGCGCAGACCCCCTCCCCCCCCCCCCGGCGCTCTCCACGGAATAAGTTTTATTTAAGGCCGGTCGGATGTTGGCGGCGCGGCGGCGGCGTTGTCTGTGCGCACATTTATCATAATGAACATTTCGCTGGGAGCTGGAGGTGTGAGAACACCGCCTGACCTAAATGGTAAATCTGGCTAAACACTGCGCTGCCATTGGTGGGATGGGAGGAGGAGCGGCGCAGCTGCTGCAGAACATCTTGGGGGGGGGGGGAGGGGATGTTCTAGAAATGTCGATCTCCGGACCTCATGTGTGACAACAGTGGGAACGTCTGAGAACGCCGCACTGCGCCAGCACCAGAAAGTCCAAATTCCTTTCATCTGTGTAATAAAGTGGATGGCGGCAGATTCAGCAGGCTTCTCACAGTGCCTCCACAAACCCTTGTCCCAGGAATCTGCGTTGTCCGGCAGGGAGGACAGAGCTGGGTGTCCCGCAATATTGTAGGGAGTTACTTTTGCAGGATTCAGGAAATACAGAGCGGTGGTGGTCTGGGAGCAGCTGGGGGGAGGACAGAGCGTTGTCACCCTCTAACAGGAAGTGTCTTCCATGGAAGAATCTAGTGGAAGCCCATGTGAAGGGGTGACAACGCAGGAGCACACTTGTCAGACAAGGACAGAGCGTTGTCACCCTCTAACAGGAAGTGTCCTCCATGGAAGAATCTAGTGGAAGCCCATGTGACGGGGTGACAACAGAGGAGCACATTTGTCAGACAAGGACAGAGCGTTGTCACCCTCTAACAGGAAGTGTCTTCCATGGAAGAATCTAATGGAAGCCCATGTGACGAGGTGACAACACAGGAGCACATTTGTCAGACAAGGACAGAGCGTTGTCACCCTATAACAGGAAGTGTCCTCCATGGAAGAATCTAGTGGAAGCCCATGTGACGAGGTGACAACACAGGAGCACAGTTGTCAGACAAGGACAGAGCGTTGTCACCCTATAACAGGAAGTGTCCTCCATGGAAGAATCTAGTGGAAGCCCATGTGACGAGGTGACAACACAGGAGCACAGTTGTCAGACAAGGACAGAGCGTTGTCACCCTATAACAGGAAGTGTCCTCCATGGAAGAATCTAGTGGAAGCCCATGTGACGAGGTGACAACACAGGAGCACATTTGTCAGACAAGGACAGAGCGTTGTCACCCTCTAACAGGAAGTGTCTTCCATGGAAGAATCTAATGGAAGCCCATGTGACGAGGTGACAACACAGGAGCACATTTGTCAGACAAGGACAGAGCGTTGTCACCCTATAACAGGAAGTGTCCTCCATGGAAGAATCTAGTGGAAGCCCATGTGACGAGGTGACAACACAGGAGCACAGTTGTCAGACAAGGACAGAACGTTGTCACCCTATAACAGGAAGTGTCCTCCATGGAAGAATCTAGTGGAAGCCCATGTGACGAGGTGACAACACAGGAGCACAGTTGTCAGACAAGGACAGAGCGTTGTCACCCTATAACAGGAAGTGCTGAAGAAAAAAAAAAAGAAACTTTATAGCAGCACCACCGCCAGGAATGATTTTAATGAAAGCTGCGGGCTTTATAATATTGAAGCCGACTTTTAAAAAGAAAATAATTGGATAAAAAGATGAGATGTGAGCGATCTGACAAGCGCAGAGCAACATTTGCTTCCTTTCGGATCGATTCAATAAGTCGCTAATTTAGTTTTGTTTATTTGTTTTCAGCAGGATTCAGATTTTTCCAATGGATTCGCATGGAATCGATTCAAATGTATTGTGCAGGATAGCTGGATCTGTTCTATTCCAAATTCGAATTTCAGAAGACAGTTATATTCATTCTATTCTATTCTAGTTTTTTCTATTCTATTCTAGTTTTTTCTATTGTTTAGTTCTATTTTACTATTTCTATTTTTTTATGTTCTATTCTTTTCTATTCCTTTATTTTCTGTTATATTTTATTCTGTTCTTTTAATGTTTATTCTGTTCTTTTCTATTCTATTCTTTTTTTATTCTGTTTTACTCTATTCAAATCTATTCTATTTTTTTCTTTTACTTTCTATTCTTTTCTGTCCTGTTTTACTCTATTCATTTCTATTCCATTCTATTCGGTTTTATTCTATTCGTTTGGACGTTCCAATTTCAGAAGGCGGCTCTAATTCTAAGTCTTTGAAGGAAATTAGTAATATGTTTATACTTCGCATTTGTTTTTGAATTTGATTTGAATTTAGTTTTGTTATTTCGGATTCGTTTAAATTCCTGACTGTTGTAATAGGGAAGTTCGGATACATCCGAATCTCCGAACAATGGGAATTTCCTCCGAATTTTGATCTGGAAGGAAGTGAAGCGAACGTTTCTATCAGTGATTGGATTTTCATCGACTTTAATGCAATGTAGCCATTCAGCACAGCGGGGGATGGTGGGGATCTGAAAACCGCGCAGGCCAGCTGTCCCTGATTTGCCAGGATAGTCCGCCATCTTGGCCCTCTGTCCCGGTGATGATGTGTCCCGGGCTGTGTCCTGGAATTACAACTTCGGCCCCATTAGAGTTACTGAGCACCAGGAAGGGTATTAATGGAGGGGATGTGGGCGTCTCAGGCGTGGGCAGGGATGTGGGCGTGTCAGACGTGGGCATGTCAGACGTGGGTGTTTCAGGCGTGGGCGTCCCAGGCGTGGGCGGGGATGTGGGCGTCTCAGGCGTGGGCATGTCAGACGTGGGTGTTTCAGGCGTGGGCGCGTCAAGTGTGGGTGGGGAGGTGGGCGTGTCAGGCGTGGGCAGGGATGTGGGCGTGTCAGACGTGGGCATGTCAGACGTGGGTGTTTCAGGCGTGGGCGCGTCAAGTGTGGGTGGGGAGGTGGGCGTGTCAGGCGTGGGTGTGTCAGGTGTGGGTGTGTCAAGCATGGGCAGGGAGGTGGGTGTGTCAGGCGTGGATGTGTCAGTTGTGGGTGGGGAGGTGGGCATGTCAGGTGTGGGTGTGTCAGTCATGGGTGTGTCAAGCATGGGCGTGTCAGGCGTGGGCGGAGTTGATGGTGACCCAGGGGCGGACTGACCATTTGGAAACACGAGCACTGCCCAAGGGCCCCGGGTCAGTAGGGGGCCCCATGAGATGCCCCTGGTACCGTTTTTATAGGCTTTTTTGAGTTTGGGCAAGGACACAGGGGCCCCATGATCCCCTATTGCCCGGGGGCCCTATGAGTTGTCAGTCCGCCCCTGCGGTGACCCCAGACATTCCATTCCAATCTATGATCAGGTGAAGGATTTCCCGCACATTTGTTACAACGTTTCCATTGAAGGAAGGATTTGTTGTCCCTGGAGCGAAGAGCTGACACTCCTCGGTCTGTGGTCGCAGGATGAGCGATTCCTGAGCTCCGCGTTTTCCATCCGGCGGGATAAGCGGAAGGCGGCGCGGCGTTCCCCCACAATGCCGAGCGGCGGGATATTCTCAGCGGGCGGATTAGGAGCCGATTCCTGTCCCAGTTCTGCTGACTTTGATAAATGAATGCGGACGGAGATCTGAAAAGGTGCGAGACGATAAAAATACCCTCAGAAACTCCGCCCCCGGGTGATGGAAAATACTTCTTAAAGGGGACATCACCCCCCTCCCCGAATCAGCTTCCTTCTATAACTATATACAGTATATACCTGAGAAGGATCCGCGGAGCCCATTGGGGGAATCCGACCGCGGAGCCCATCGGGGGAATCTGACCGTGGAGCCCATCGGGGGAATCTGACCGTGGAGCCCATCGGGGGAATCTGACCGCGGAGCCCATCGGGGGAATCTGGCCGTGGAGCCCACCGGGGGAATCTGACCACGGAACCCATTGGGGGAATCTGACCGTGGAGCCCATCGGGGGAATCTGGCCGTGGAGCCCACCGGGGGAATCTGACCACGGAACCCATCGGGGGAATCTGACCGTGGAGCCCATCGGGGGAATCTGACCGTGGAGCCCATCGGGGGAATCTGACCGCGGAGCCCATTGGGGGAATCTGACCACGGAGCCCATCGGGGGAATCTGACCGTGGAGCCCATTGGGGGAATCTGACTGTGGAGCCCACCGGGGGAATCCGACCGCGGAGCCCATCGGGGGAATCTGACCACGGAGCCCATCGGGGGAATCTGATCGTGGAGCCCATCGGGGGAATCTTATCGTGGAGCCCATTGGGGGAATCTGACCACGGAGCCCATCGGGGGAATCTGACCGTGGAGCCCATCGGGGGAATCTGACCGCGGAGCCCATCGGGGGAATCTGGCCGTGGAGCCCATCGGGGGAATCTGACCGTGGAGCACACCGGGGGAATCCGACCGTGGAGCCCATTGGGGGAATCTGACCACGGAGCCCATCGGGGGAATCTGACCGCGGAGCCCATCGGGGGAATCTGACCGTGGAGCCCATTGGGGGAATCTGACCACGGAGCCCATCGGGGGAATCTGACCGTGGAGCCCATTGGGGGAATCTGACCACGGAGCCCATCGGGGGAATCTGACCGCGGAGCCCATCGGGGGAATCTGACCGCGGAGCATAGAAATATCCCCTGACCCCAAGATCCTCTGCAATACTCGCCCAGGTGATCCAAGCGACAGTGGCAGTGGGTACACCTGTCAATACTAGGTACTTGTTCCCTAAAAGGGGAGGAGGACAATCATCAGAATTTCCTCCAGTAAGTTCCTCTATACATCCCCCATTGTCAGTGTTACTCTTCCAGGTATTTATTACTCCCCCCAACAAGCCCTTCATCTTACCTCCTCTCCAGGAGCACGGCACCATGTATGTTCCGGCATCACCCAGAGTCACCATCTACTTCCTGGACTGAGATGGCAGCTCAGAGACTCTACTGGGGACACCTGATGTAAAGGGGGACTCTACTGGGGACACCTGATGTAAAGGGGGACTCTACTGGGGACACCTGATGTAAAGGGGGAATCTACTGGGGACGCCTGATGTAAAGGGGGACTCTACTGGGGACACCTGATGTAAAGATGGACTCTACTGGGGACGCCTGATGTAAAGGGGGACTCTACTGGGGACACCTGATGTAAAGGGGGACTCTACTGGGGACACCTGATGTAAAGGGGAATCTACTGGGGACACCTGATGTAAAGGTGGACTCCACTGGGGACACCTGATATAAAGGGGGACTCTACTGGGGACACCTGATGTAAAGGGGGACTCTACTGGGGACACCTGATATAAAGGGGGACTCTACTGGGGACACCTGATGTAAAGGTGGACTCCACTGGGGACACCTGATATAAAGGGGGACTCTACTGGGGACACCTGATGTAAAGGGGGACTCTACTGGGGACACCTGATGTAAAGGTGGACTCCACTGGGGACACCTGATGTAAAGGGGGACTCTACTGGGAATTGCTGATATAAAGGGGGACTCTACTGGGGATGCCTAATGTAAAAGTGGACTCTACTGGGGACACCTGATATAAAGGGGGACTCTACTGGGGACACCTGATGTAAAGGGGGACTCTACTGGGGACACCTGATGTAAAGGTGGACTCTACTGGGGACGCCTGATGTAAAGGGGGACTCTACTGGGGACACCTGATGTAAAGGGGGACTCTACTGGGGACACCTGATGTAAAGGTGGACTCCACTGGGGACACCTGATGTAAAGGGGGACTCTACTGGGAATTGCTGATGTAAAGGGGGACTCTACTGGGGATGCCTAATGTAAAGGTGGACTCTACTGGGGACACCTGATGTAAAGGGGGACTCTACTGGGGACACCTGATGTAAAGGGGGACTCTACTGGGGACACCTGATGTAAAGGTGGACTCTACTGGGGACACCTGATGTAAAGGGGGACTCTACTGGGGACACCTGATGTAAAGGGGGACTCTACTGGGGACACCTGATGTAAAGGTGGACTCCACTGGGGACACCTGATATAAAGGGGGACTCTACTGGGAATTGCTGATGTAAAGGGGGACTCTACTGGGGATGCCTAATGTAAAGGGGGACTCTACTGGGGACACCTGATGTAAAGGTGGACTCCACTGGGGACACCTGATATAAAGGGGGACTCTACTGGGGACACCTGATGTAAAGGGGACTCTACTGGGGACGCCTGATGTAAAGGGGCACTCTACTGGGGACACCTGATGTAAAGGGGGACTCTACTGGCGACACCTGATGTAAAGGTGGACTCCACTGGGGACACCTGATATAAAGGGGGACTCTACTGGGGACACCTGATGTAAAGGTGGACTCCACTGGGGACACCTGATATAAAGGGGGACTCTACTGGGGACACCTGATGTAAAGGTGGACTCTACTGGGGACGCCTGATGTAAAGGGGGACTCTACTGGGGACACCTGATGTAAAGGGGGACTCTACTGGGGACACCTGATGTAAAGGTGGACTCCACTGGGGACACCTGATGTAAAGGGGGACTCTACTGGGAATTGCTGATGTAAAGGGGGACTCTACTGGGGATGCCTAATGTAAAGGGGGACTCTACTGGGGACACCTGATGTAAAGGTGGACTCCACTGGGGACACCTGATGTAAAGGGGGACTCTACTGGGGACACCTGATGTAAAGGTGGACTCCACTGGGGACACCTGATATAAAGGGGGACTCTACTGGGAATTGCTGATGTAAAGGGGGACTCTACTGGGGATGCCTAATGTAAAGGGGGACTCTACTGGGGACACCTGATGTAAAGGTGGACTCCACTGGGGACACCTGATGTAAAGGGGGACTCTACTGGGGACACCTGATATAAAGGGGGACTCTACTGGGAACCTGGTGGGAATGGGGGGTGCAATCTGCCATCTTGGCCGTGGGCGCTAGGTGATGACCTTGTCTCGGTACTGCATTTAGACATAATAGGAAGTGAGAAGAAATCCCCTCTTAGTTGTCACTGGATCAGGTGTCCCCATTGAAGGATTTCCCCTTTATTCCTGTTCTGGTGACAACCGTCACATTTTGGATTTCCCATCACTTTTTGTCTTTATGGAAATGGCCATCAAGTAGAAGCCTGGCAGGGGGTCTAACCCATGACTGTTCCATCTAAAATTAAAATAAAATGTTCTGAAGACATGGGAAGGTTTCGTCTATGGCAGCACAAACACAGCAAGCAGATGCAGTCTTCCCACGGAAATCTCAGCGCAGAAAAGCGCCATGAGCTACTTTGACGCATTTATGGGGGGTGGGGCAGCCCATAGAAATGAAGGCGTGTAGCACGAAAACGCGTACAAAATGCATATAAACGCGGCGAGATTTTGTGCCCAGGAGATTGCAGGAGCGGAGTCCGGCAGGAGAAGTCCTAGCAGCTTTCGGCACAGAGACTTTCATTACAGCAGTGCAGCGAAGGACAACGCAGCCACTAAATAATGAGCCGCGGTCCCCGAGGAGCCAACAAACGGCTTCCACAATATTTTTCTAGTAAATCTGCTCCAGTGAACAATAGAGGAGGGGGATGGAGCGTGAAAATGTCATCAAAGAGAAAAGGCCGAATGATGAGCGCTTTACAAGGAGAAGAAAATTCCCTTTATGAATCTATTTATCTCCTCCTGCCAGCGGATCGGTAAATCCTCTGATTACTCCGCACTCTGCAGGTTCAGCCGCTCCTTCCGTCAATAGGTCCTCTTTATTAAAGAAGACCTCCAGCCTGATAAAGAGCAGACTATTGGCTGAGAGAACATTTTCAGTTCTTTGATCTATTTATCAAAACTCAATATTTTATTTATTATTCAACAAAACCTCTCAGATTTTTTGCTGGGGCACCGATCCCGGAACCCCTTCCCTGCGCCATCTTCTCGAGAGACCTCACCGCCCTAGCAACATGGAGAAGCCCCTGGCTGGTATGGCCAATGAGGAAGCAGTGCAGGAGTGACACCTGGTTGGTCTGCTGAGTGAAGGAGCCAGGAGGGAGAGGCCCTTGGCTGGTATGGCCAATGAGGAAGCAGTGCAGGAGCGACACCTGGTTGGTCTGCTGAGTGAAGGAGCCAGGAGGGAGAGGCCCTTGGCTGGTATGGCCAATGAGGAAGCAGTGCAGGAGTGACACCTGGTTGGTCTGCTGGGTGAAGGAGCCAGGAGGGAGAGGCCCTTGGCTGATATGGCCAATGAGGAAGCAGCGCAGGAGTGACACCTGGTTGGTCTGCTGAGTGAAGGAGCCAGGAGGGAGAGGCCCTTGGCTGGTATGGCCAATGAGGAAGCAGTGCAGGAGTGACACCTGGTTGGTCTGCTGAGTGAAGGAGCCAGGAGGGAGAGGCCCTTTGCTGGTATGGCCAATGAGGAAGCAGTACAGGAGTGACACCTGGTTGGTCTGCTGGGTGAAGGAGCCAGGAGGGAGAGGCCCTTGGCTGGTATGGCCAATGAGGAAGCAGCGCAGGAGTGACACCTGGTTGGTCTGCTGAGTGAAGGAGCCAGGAGGGAGAGGCCCTTGGCTGGTATGGCCAATGAGGAAGCAGTGCAGGAGTGACACCTGGTTGGTCTGCTGAGTGAAGGAGCCAGGAGGGAGAGGCACCTGGCTGGTTTGGCCAGTAGTGAAGCAGAAATGAAGAGCCACCTGGCTGGCAGTGCCAATGAGAGTACTGCGATAAAAAGGCACCTGGCTGCTCTGGCCAATGAGAGAATTGCAATAAAGAGGCACCTGGCTGGTCTGGCCAATGAGAGAACTGCGATAAAAGGAACCTGGCTGGTCTGGCCAATGGGGCAGCAGAACAGGAGTGACACCTGGCTGTTCTTCTGAGTGAAGGAGCCAGGAGTGAGAGGCACCTGGCTGCTCTGGTCAATGGGGGAGCAGTACAGGAAAGGTACCTGGCTCATTTTCCTAGTAAAGGAGGAAGAGGCACCTGGCTGGTTTTGCCAGTTATTTAGCAGCATCAAAATGTAACCTGGCTGGTTTGGCTAGTGAGGGGGCGGCAATGAAGAGGCATCTGGACCTGGCTTGTCTGGACCATGATTGAGCGCCTGGCTTGTCTGGGCCGTGGTTGAACACCTGGCTTGTCTGGGCCGTGGTTGAACACCTGGCTTGTCTGGGCCGTGGTTGAGCACCTGACTTGTCTGGGCCGTGGTTGAGCACCTGGCTTGTCTGGGCCGTGGTTGAGCACCTGACTTGTCTGGGCCGTGGTTGAGCACCTGACTTGTCTGGGCCGTGGTTGAGCACCTGGCTTGTCTGGGCTGTGGTTGAGCACCTGACTTGTCTGGGCCGTGGTTGAGCACCTGGCTTGTCTGGGCCGTGGTTGAGCACCTGGCTTGTCTGGGCCGTGGTGGAGCACCTGACTTGTCTGGGCCGTGGTTGAGCACCTGACTTGTCTGGGCCGTGGTTGAACACCTAGCATGTCTGGGCTGTGGTTGAGCACCTGGCTGGTATGGACCGTGGTTGATCACCTGGCTGGTATGGACCGTGGTTGAGCACCTGGGTTGTCTGGGCCATGGTTGAGCACCTGAATTGTCTGGGCTGTCATGTCTGCTCTGGGCTGTCATGTCTGTTGGACTGTCACGTCTGCTCTGGACTGTCACGTCTGCTCTGGACTGTCACGTCTGCTCTGGACTGTCACGTCTGCTCTGGACTGTCACGTCTGCTCTGGACTGTCACGTCTGCTCTGGACTGTCACGTCTGCTCTGGACTGTCACGTCTGCTCTGGACTGTAACGTCTGCTCTGGACTGTCACGTCTGCTCTGGACTGTCACGTCTGCTCTGGACTGTCATGTCTGCTCTGGGCTGTCATGTCTGCTCTGGGCTGTCATGTCTGTTGGGCTGTCATGTCTGTTGGACTGTCATGTCTGCTCTGGACTGTCACGTCTGCTCTGGGCTGTCATGTCTGTTGGACTGTCATGTCTGCTCTGGACTGTCATGTCTGCTCTGGGCTGTCATGTCTGCTCTGGACTGTCACGTCTGCTCTGGACTGTCAAGTCTGCTCTGGACTGTCACGTCTGCTCTGGGCTGTCATGTCTGTTGGACTGTCACGTCTGCTCTGGACTGTCACGTCTGCTCTGGACTGTCACGTCTGCTCTGGGCTGTCATGTCTGTTGGACTGTCACGTCTGCTCTGGACTGTCACGTCTGCTCTGGACTGTCACGTCTGCTCTGGGCTGTCATGTCTGTTGGACTGTCACGTCTGCTCTGGACTGTCACGTCTGCTCTGGACTGTCACGTCTGCTCTGGACTGTCACGTCTGCTCTGGACTGTCACGTCTGCTCTGGACTGTCATGTCTGCTCTGGACTTCTTTGTAATGTTGCATTTTAATACAAGTAAAGCTTTCCACTTTGCTTTCTGCCAGGTCTGAAGTCCATGAAGGGGGTGCAGTGAAGTCCATGAAGGGGGTGCAGTGAAGTCCATGAAGGGGGTGCAGTGAAGTCCATGAAGGGGGTGCACTGAAGTCCATGAAGGGGGTGCAGTGAAGTCCATGAAGGGGGTGCAGTGCACTAGCACACAGTCTACAGTTGGGTCGCTGCCACATGCGGAGTGAGGAGTCAGCACGATAAGAGTCATTCTACTGCAAATTATACATGTGGCTGCCAACGGAACAGAAACAATGGAAGGTACAGTTAGCAAGCAGCCTGTCGGAACATGTGCCTGTAATTGGTGGAATTGCCTCTTGCCGCGAGGAAGATGTGGTCGGCATTGCAGAGGTCCCCATCCAGTACAGAGGTATGGAAGTTCAAGAGTTAAAGTTGAGTGCATGATGGAGCCCCCTCTATGTGCCCACCAGGGTTCCATGCTGCTACCGGGATCCATAGTGGGAAACGCTGGACAGGGGGCTGTGGTCAATGTTCGGTACGGCCCGTCTAATTGCAAGTGTAACGGAACCGACCCCAGACTGCACTTGGGTACTCCCATTATAATACCGCTTCCCTGTCCGAACACCGACCACGGACCCCACCGCTGACCATACAAGACTAGACGACACCAATCTGTCTGAACACCGACCACTGACACCACAGCCAACCATACAAGACTAGACGACACCAATCTGTCCGAACACCGACCACTGACACCACAGCCAACCATACAAGACTAGACGACACCAATCTGTCCGAACACCGACCACTGACACCACAGCTGACCATACAAGACTAGACGACACCAATCTGTCCGAACACTGACCACTGACACCACAGCTGACCATACAAGACTAGACAACACCAATCTGTCCGAACACCGACAACAGACACCGCAGCCGACCATACAAGACTAGACGACACCAGTCTGTCCGAACACTGACCACTGACACCACAGCTGACCATACAAGACTAGACAACACCAATCTGTCCGAACACCGACCACGGACCCCACCGCTGACCATACAAGACTAGACGACACCAATCTGTCCGAACACCGACCACTGACACCACAGAGACCATACAAGACTAGACGACACCAATCTGTCCGAACACCGACCACTGACACCACCGCTGACCATACAAGACTAGACGACACCAATCTGTCCGAACACCGACCACTGACACCACCGCTGACCATACAAGACTAGACAACACCAATCTGTCCGAACACCGACCACTGACACCACAGAGACCATACAAGACTAGACGACACCAATCTGTCCGAACACTGACACCACAGCCGACCATACAAGACTAGACGACACCAATCTGTCCGAACACCGACCACTGACACCACCGCTGACCATATAAGACTAGACGACACCAATCTGTCCGAACACCGACCACTGACACCACCGCTGACCATACAAGACTAGATGACACCAATCTGTCCGAACACAGACCACAGACACCACAGCCGACCATACAAGACTAGA
Source organism: Staurois parvus (assembly GCF_062004578.1). Lineage (NCBI taxonomy): Eukaryota > Metazoa > Chordata > Amphibia > Anura > Ranidae > Staurois > Staurois parvus. The sequence goes on from NW_028320997.1 coordinate 24,199, forward strand.
CGACACCAGTCTGTCCGAACACCGACCACCGACACCACCGCTGACCGTACAAGACTAGATGACACCAATCTGTCTGAACACCGACCACAGACACCACCGCTGACCATACAAGACTAGACGACACCAATCTGTCCGAACACCGACAACAGACACCACAGCCGACCATACAAGACTAGACGACACCAGACTTGAAGTAAACCAGGAGGTAGACTAATTTATTTTAACACAGATACGAGATATATACACTCAAAGGAACAATCCCCCCTCCCTGCATAATGACACAGGGCGGGGCAATCTACATTTAGTAACAAGAGATACACCAGCAGACAGTCCCATCAGGGGGAAGGGCTGCTGGAGACACCCCCCCCCCACCAAGCCAATACCCATAAACACATACATCCCATAATAGTTTGCTCCCAAGCCAGACACACAATAGAACAATGGGATGCACCACATGGCATTAAACAATCCACAACCCCCCACCCCAATATTAAGACAGATCACCCCGTACCCCTAACAGGCACAGGGTGACTTACACATAAGAGGGATATGGGGAGCTGAGACAGGGGTCTCCCCACCTCTCCAAAGTGAGCTGTGTTCCATGGGTCCCCCACCCAAAGTGAGCTGTGTTCCATGGGCCCCCCACCCAAAGTGAGCTGTGTTCCATGGGCCCCCCACCCAAAGTGACTCCCAACACAGCAAGCTACAGTGGGAAGATGTGCATTTATACAAGGACCTGAGAGTCATTGGAGAACAGTTGTGGTGCAAGTGTGCATGGTGTACAGTACATTCGTGGTGTAAGGTCGAGTATTCCCTGATGGGAACCTCAGCCTTGTCCCAGAACATTAGTGAAAATGGCTCAGAGTAAAGGTGCACCGTGTGTGAAGTAGAGACCCCGTACAAGGTGCCTAGTGCAGCCCAGGAGAACCCACCCTGGGGTAGACCTCTCATGTGACCCCAACGAGGAGGGAGACATGGAGGATGTGACAAACAACCACCACCCTACCCTTACACGCATGGCTTGTATGACCACTGAGGGAGCAGTGATGGTGAGTCGCATGGCTGGTCTGGCCAGCGATGTAGAGACACAGCGTAGGAGAAGGTGGTCGCTCTGAATGCCGCCATTGACATGGTGTGCCATGGCCTGGGAAGCTCTGCTTAGACTTGGACTTGAGTGGGAACTTCAGGATCTTCTCCAATCGGTACACAGACTATATATCGTGTTAGATGATCCCAGATTGTGGAGCAGATATCGGGATTCTCCGAGAAGGAGCTCACTGGACACAATATGTAGCAAAGACACCAAATAACATTTCTCCATCTTTAGTTACACTTCCAGAGGAGTAATCAATAATAAATGGCAGAAAGCCGGTCAATCTGGCCTCCCGTGGGGGACACAAGGGAGCAGGTGCACCGAGGACGGCCTCCAGACAGCGGGGACCTGACACCAGCACAGATCTCATGTCATATTCATGAGGATCAGACTGCTGACATGTCAGGGCCAGCTGTACATGCAGAGAACACGGCAGCAATGTTCTGAATAAACCCTTCAGTGCCCAATACAGGGAGAGAATCCAAGGAGAGAATACGGGGAGAGAATACAGGGAGAAAATACAGGGAGAGAATACGGGGAGAGAATACAAGGAGAAAATACAGGGAGAGAACACAGGGAGAGAATATGGGGAGAGAATCCAAGGAGAGAATACGGGGAGAGAATCCAAGGAGAGAATACAGGGAGAGAATACAAGGAGAAAATACAGGGAGAGAACACAGGGAGAGAATCCAAGGAGAGAATACAGGGAGAGAATACAAGGAGAAAATACAGGGAGAGAACACAGGGAGAGAATCCAAGGAGAGGATACAGGGAGAGAATACAGGGAGAGAATACAGGGAGAGAATATGGGAAGAGAATCCAAGGAGAGAATACAGGAAGAGAATACGGGGGGAGACTACGGGGGGAGAATACGGGGAGAGAATACAGGGAGAGAATCCAAGGAGAGAATACAGGGGGGAGAATACAAGGAGAGAATACAGGGAGAGAATCCAAGGAGAGAATACAGGGAGAGAATACAGGGGGGAGAATACAGGGAGAGAATACAAGGGGGAGAATACAGGGAGAGAATACAAGGGGGAGAATACATGAAGAGAATACGGGGAGAGAATACAGGGAGAAGATATGGGGAGAGAATCCAAGGAGTGAATCCGGGGAGAGAATATAGGGAGATAATAGAGGAAGACCCCCTTACACGAGGGTCCCCATCAGAGTCCTCCCTTACATCAGGTTGAAGCAGAGTCCATAGGAATCCTGTACTGACCTGACTCCTCATGCTGTGCACATTGAGGACTCCTCTGATTGGCCGCGTCTTGGGTCATTAGGTGACAAGTGAAGCCCCCTATTTGCTATGGCCGATGTGGTGTGCGGCATTATGGGTGCGCTGTACATCATGGCTCTTCGTGGGCGTATACTTAGTTTTGGCGTTCGGGATCGAGCATGGGCTCCTACAGCATGTGACCTAGTAGGGGGTCCTAGGGAGCCGATGGATTTCATGGTGGATCGGGGGTCTGCAGTGAACGTCTGTTTGCCACATTTCAACCCCCCCCCCCTTCCAATCCACATCAAACTGCCAGACCAATCCCCTCACCTGTAGAGGGCCCGTCGGTCTCATTGTGGGGGGCTCCTGAGTATCCAGGTCTCATTGTGGGGGGCTCCTGAGTATCCGGGTCTCATTGTAGGGGGGCTCCTGAGTATCCGGGTCTCATTGTGGGGGGCTCCTGAGTATCCGGGTCTCATTGTAGGGGGCTCCTGAGTATCCGGGTCTCATTGTAGGGGGCTCCTGAGTATCCGGGTCTCATTGTAGGGGGCTCCTGAGTATCCGTGTCTCATTGTAGGGGGGCTCCTGAGTATCTGGGTCTCATTGTAGGGGGGCTCCAGAGTATCCGGGTCTCATTGTAGGGGGGCTCCTGAGTATCCGGGTCTCATTGTAGGGGGGCTCCTGGGTATCCGGGTCTCATTGTAGGGGGGCTCCTGAGTATCCGGGTCTCATTGTAGGGGGGCTCCTGAGTATCCGGGTCTCATTGTGGGGGGATCCTGGGTATCCGGGTCTCATTGTGGGGGGCTCCTGAGTATCCGAGTCTCATTGTGGGGGGCTCCTGAGTATCCGGGTCTCATTGTGGGGGGCTCCTGAGTATCCGGGTCTCATTGTGGGGGGCTCCTGAGTATCCGGGTCTCATTGTAGGGGGCTTCTGAGTATCCGGGTCTCATTGTAGGGGGGCTCCTGAGTATCCAGGTCTCATTGTAGGGGGGCTCCTGAGTATCCGGGTCTCATTGTGGGGGGCTCCTGAGTATCCAGGTCTCATTGTAGGGGGGCTCCTGAGTATCTGAAGGACAGAAATATCAGAAAAGTCTTCATATTGGAGGAAGGTGAGGAATCCAACAAGGAAACCTCTGAGGATCTGGTGGCCACCATCACACATTCCATGGATAACCTCCGCAGAGGACAGGTTCTCTTCGCCGCGCTCCCCCCCAGTCAGCCAACATGGCGGTGCGGCGTGCGTTCACTGAGAGACTCATCACCTCTCCACGGGAAGGGATGATCAGAGATCAGAGAGATTCTCCGACAGGTTCATTGCCGCCGGCCGTGCTTTGATCTGTTGCATCGTTTGCATTTATTGGGCCACACATGGCGACGCTCAGAGGCTGCGCGCAATTCTGCTGCCGCTGTAAGCGTGAAAACCCGTCTTCAGGCGGCGATAACGACCGCGGCTCACCTGGATTATCTTCATATCTCAGTCCAGTAGATAAAGAGGACCTGTCAGTAACATTATGTCTGCAGGAAGAAATCCGGACATGTCACCAAATACAGCAACAGGATCTCATCACAAAACACCAGAGCGGGCGGGAAGTGGGGTGAGCGGTGGGGTGGGCAGCTGGGCGGGCAGTGGGTGAGCAGCGTGGTGGGCAGTGGGGTGAGCTGCAGGGTGAATGATGGGGTGAGCAGTGTGATGAGCAGCGTGGTGGGCAGTGGGGTGATCAGCATGGCGGGCAGTGGGTGAGCAGTGTGGCGGGCAGTGGGTGAGCAGTGTGGCGGGCAGTGGGTGAGCAGTGGGGTGAGCTGCAGGGTGAACGATTGGGTGTGCATTGTGATGGGCATAGGGGTGACCAGCGTGGCGGGCAGTATGGCGAGCAGTGGGGTGAGCAGTGTGTCAGGCAGTGGGTTGGGTGGTGGGGTGAGCAGTGTGGCAGGCAGTGGGGTAAGCAGTGTGGCAGGCAGTGGGGTGGACAATGGGGTGAGCAGTGGGGTGGGCGATGGGGTGAGCAACGTGGCGAGCAATGGGGTGGGTGTTGGGGTGAGCAGCGTGGCATGCAGTGGGGTGGTTGTTGTGCAGTGGGGTGAGCAGTGTGACAAGCAGCGTGGAGAGCAGTGGGGTGGGTGGTGGGGTGAGCAGTGGGGTGGGTGGTGGGATGGGCGGTGGGGTGAGTAGTGTGGCGAGCAGTGGGGTGGGTGGTGGGGTGAGCGGTGTGGTGGGCGATGGGGTGAGCAGTGGGGTGGGCAGCGTGGCGAGCAGTGGGGTGGGCAGCGTGGCGAGCAGTGGGGTGGGCGGTGGGGTGAACGGTGTGGTGGGCAGTGTGGCGAGCAGTGGGGTGGGCGGTGGGGTGAGCAGTGTGACGAGCAGCGTGGCGAGCAGTGGGGTGGGTGATGGGGTGAGCAGTGGGGTGGGTGGTGGGATGGGCGGTGGGGTGAGTAGTGTGGCGAGCAATGGGGTGGGTGGTGGGGTGAGCGGTGGGGTGGGTGGTGGGATGGGCGGTGGGGTGAGCAGTGGGGTGGGCAGCGTGGCGAGCAGTGGGGTGGGCGGTGGGGTGAGCAGTGTGGTGGGCAGTGTGGCGAGCAGTGGGGTGGGCGGTGGGGTGAGCGGTGTGGTGGGCAGTGTGGCGAGCAGTGGGGTGGGCGGTGGGGTGAACGGTGTGGTGGGCAGTGTGGCGAGCAGTGGGGTGGGCGGTGGGGTGAGCAGTGGGGTGCTCGGGTTTGCAGTGAACCATTTTCCCCAGTTGGGTGGGGGAGGGGGAGATGCAGTGGAATTGGCGGATTTCCCATCGCAGGGACTGAGCCGGATGAATGGTCCTCTCGGTGGGATCTGCCCGGCAGGCCGCGGATTAGGCAGGAAGAGGATTTGCTGAGTGTTTCATATGATAGGATCACATGGAGAAAGCCAAAGTAGCGAATGTTCCCGGGATTATAGAACATGGCGGATGGCGGGCGCAGCGCGGCGCGGATCTTGCATATTTCTCGGGCAGCACATGGATCCCGTCATCACGGAATAAATCCCGGGACTTTTTCTTTGACATTTTTTGATCATTTCAGCAACAGGTACAGCTGGACTCCGGATAGAATACACAGATGGCAGCTGAAAAAAGGATTTGTATTTCTGTCCATCCAGCCCTGAGATTCACACAGCTCTGCCACAGATCCCAGCCCTGCCTGGCAGGGGGAGGGACATGATTTTCCTCTGTTCAGTAACACTTACAGGTCTTGTCCCTCCTCCAGCCTGTGATTGGGCAGTGAAAGGAGAAGCATCAGACTGATGAGCTAATTTCTCTGTCACTCTGCTCTCTCCTACTATCAGCACGCATCTTGCAGTACATGAACTGATAGGCTCCTTGTACTGCTTCTTCTTCTCACACTCCAGCCCTGCTGTGCTGAAGCGGATACCAGATCCCATTAGGTACTTGCAGGGCTTTTTTTTCAGCAGGAACACAGTTCTGGCACCTCCAGCACTGAATGTATATAATGGCAAGGGGCGGTGGGGTGTGCTGAAGGATCTATTGTTGCTGGGGGAATTATTGTGGTGCTCTACTGTTGCTGGTGGGGGTCTGTTGTTGCTGGGGAGGTCTATAGTTGCTGGTGGGGGTCTGTTGTTGCTGGGGAGGTCTATAGTTGCTGGTGGGGGTCTGTTGTTGCTGGGGAGGTCTATAGTTGCTGGTGGGGGTCTGTTGTTGCTGGGGGGGTCTATAGTTGCTGCTGGGGGTCTCTTGTTGTTGGAGTGGTTTATGTTGCTGGAAAGGGGTCTACTGATGTTGTATGCCTGGAGGTCTGTTGGAGGATTTATTGTTGCTATGGGGGATCAATTGTGACTGGGGGTCCATTGTCGCTGGGGGGATCTATTGTTACTGAGGGATCTATTGTTGCTGGGGGATCTATTGTTGCTGGGGGGATCTATTGTTGCTGGGGGGATCTATTGTTGCTGGGGGGATCTATTGTTGCAGGGGGGATATATTGTTGCTGGGGGATCTATTTTACCGCTTTTCTTGTTATCATCAACAAATTCTGCACAAATGACTGAGCACCACAAAATAGTATTTGGCTTTATTTTATCTAAAAGGGACGGTGCTCAGAGGTGGGTAGGGGGTGGAGCCAAGGGATGGTGCTCAGAGGTGGGTAGGGGGTGGAGCCAAGGGATGGTGCTCAGAGGTGGGTAGGGGGTGGAGCCAAGGGATGGCGCTCAGAGGTGGGTAGGGGGTGGAACCAAGGGATGGTGCTCAGAGGTGGGTAGTGGGTGGAGCCAAGGGATGGTGCTCAGAGGTGGGTAGGGGGTGGAGCCAAGGGATGACGCTCAGAGGTGGGTAGGGGGTTGAACCAAGGGACGGTGGTTGGAGGTGGGTAGGGGGCGGAACCAAGGGATGGTGCTCATAGGTGGGTAGGGGGCGGAACCAGGGACGGTGCTCAGAGGTGGGTAGGGGGCGGAACCAAGGGACGGTGCTCAGAGGTGGGTAGGGGGCGGAACCAAGGGACGGTGCTCAGAAGTGGGTATGGGGCGGAGCCAAGGGATGGTGCTCAGAGGTGGGTAGGGGGGAGAACCAAGGGACGGTGGTCGGAGGTGGGTAGGGGGCGGAACCAAGGGATGGTGCTTAGAGGTGGGTAGGGGGGAGAACCAAGGGACGGTGGTCGGAGGTGGGTAGGGGGTGGAACCAAGGGATGGTGCTTAGAGGTGGGTAGGAGGCGGAACCAAGGGACGGTGCTCAGAAGTGGGTAGGGGGCGGAACCAAGGGACGGTGCTCAGAAGTGGGTAGGGGGCGGAGCCAAGGGACGGGCTCAGAAGTGGGTAGGGGGCAGAGCAAGGGACGGTGCTCAGAGGTGGGTAGGGGACGGGGACAAGAAGCAACCCATAAGGGGAGAGTTCCTGTACCCCGCATTCACTATATCCGCTCTCCCCGGACCCCGCATTCACTATATCCGCTCTCCCCGGACCCCGCATTCACTATATCCGCTCTCCCCGGACCCCGCATTCCCTATATCCGCTCTCCCCGGACCCCGCATTCACTATATCCGCTCTCCCCGGACCCCGCATTCACTATATCCGCTCTCCCCGGACCCCGCATTCACTATATCCGCTCTCCCCGGACCCCGCATTCACTATATCCGCTCTCCCCGGACCCCGCATTCATTATATCCTCTCCCCGGACCCCGCATTCACTATATCCGCTCTCCCCGGACCCCGCATTCATTATATCCTCTCCCCGGACCCCGCATTCACTATATCCGCTCTCCCCGGACCCCGCATTCACTATATCCGCTCTCCCCGGACCCCGCATTCACTATATCCGCTCTCCCCGGACCCCGCATTCACTGTATCCGCTCTCCCCGGACCCCGCATTCATTATATCCTCTCCCCGGACCCCGCATTCACTATATCCGCTCTCCCCGGACCCCGCATTCACTATATCCGCTCTCCCCGGACCCCGCATTCACTATATCCGCTCTCCCCGGACCCCGCATTCACTATATCCGCTCTCCCCGGACCCCGCATTCACTATATCCGCTCTCCCCGGACCCCGCATTCACTGTATCCGCTCTCCCCGGACCCCGCATTCACTGTATCCGCTCTCCCCGGACCCCGCATTCACTATATCCGCTCTCCCCGGACCCCGCATTCACTATATCCGCTCTCCCCGGACCCCGCATTCACTATATCCGCTCTCCCCGGACCCCGCATTCACTATATCCGCTCTCCCCGGACCCCGCATTCACTATATCCGCTCTCCCCGGACCCCGCATTCACTATATCCGCTCTCCCCGGACCCCGCATTACTGTATCCGCTCTCCCCGGACCCCGCATTACTGTATCCGCTCTCCCCGGACCCCGCATTCACTGTATCCACTCTCCCCGGACCCCGCATTCACTATATCCGCTCTCCCCGGACCCCGCATTCACTATATCCGCTCTCCCCGGACCCCGCATTCACTATATCCGCTCTCCCCGAACCCCGCATTCACTGTATCCGCTCTCCCCGGACCCCGCATTCACTGTATCCGCTCTCCCCGGACCCCGCATTCACTATATCCGCTCTCCCCGAACCCCGCATTCACTATATCCGCTCTCCCCGGACCCCGCATTCACTATATCCGTTCTCCCCGGACCCCACATTCACTATAGTCGAAGAAGAGGAGGATCAGAGAAGACAAGACCAAACAGCATTTTTAATCAATGCGTTGGATTAACCCCTCAGGTTCCACAGTGACTATAACAATCACACTTTACAGACTGATGTCACTGCTGGGGGTTCAGGAACACTTTAAAAGGCTGCAGGCAGTCAGGTGTAGCAGCAAAGCCCCAAAGTGATCCACTGACACTCAGATCTGGTCTGCACCCGGGAATCCTGGGAGCATCCGGTTGGGGAGAGGAGTGGTGCTGACCAATGACATTGTAAGAAGTGGCTGGGTAGGACGCTCGGGGGCCCACTAACATGCAGCCCTTAGAGTGCCGTCCTCGGACCCCCCCAGTCTCTCCACGTCTCCACCCAGCTCCGGTCTCAGCTCCGGTCTCAGCTCCGGTCTCAGCTCCGGTCTGTGTGGTTTGTCCTCTCTAGTATCATGTTTTATTGTTCATAGTCAGGTGAGCGGGCGCCCGGGCTGCCATTGTGCTACATGTTGGGGGTCCGCTGCACTCCTGTAAGAGGGGGGGGGCTCCCTGATGTGCACCTGCCCCTGGTCTATCCTTTAAATGCATGTGCCTCTACTATGGGGGGCTCTCACATTTGTAGAGTTAGGACCCCAGAATATCGGGGTGCCGTGACGTGGCTCTGTGGCTCACGTATGTATTTGCACATGTGTGCTAACTAAACCCGTTATAAACGCACACTGCTAGACGGGCTAATTGGGTTGTTGGCGAGTTGATTCTTGAACCCTTTTTAATATTTTCCTTTTTTTACTGTATCATGCGTGGCCCTAAGGGAATGCTGGGGGCCACAGCTGAGGCGCCTTTCTTTCCTAATCGATCTAAACTCTATTTCTGGATTTTTCCTGCAGGCGCTCGATCTGTACCTGTCAATGTTTTCACCCGAACATGTGACTGTTGTGTCTGCGCAAGTCCCGGTCACAGGAGACGAGATATTCCTGGAGGTGAAAATCAGCGAAAATTGTTCCAGATCTCCGAATTAGTCATCAGAGTCAAGGAGCGCGCGCTCCCGCCTGCATGTACGCAGGAACCGCCCCAAGACTCGCTCCCGCCTGCATGTACGCAGGAACCGCCCCAAGACTCGCTCCCGCCTGCATGTACGCAGGAACCGCCCCAAGACTCGCTCCCGCCTGCATGTACGCAGGAACCGCCCCAAGACTCGCTCCCGCCTGCATGTACGCGGGAACCGCCCCGAGACTCGCTCCCGCCTGCATGTATAGAGGAACCGCCCCGAGACTCGCTCCCGCCTGCATGTACGCAGGAACCGCCCCAAGACTCGCTCCCGCCTGCATGTACGCAGGAACCGCCCCGAGACTCGCTCCCGCCTGCATGTACGCAGGAACCGCCCCAAGACTCGCTCCCGCCTGCATGTACGCAGGAACCGCCCCGAGACTCGCTCCCGCCTGCATGTATAGAGGAACCGCCCCGAGACTCGCTCCCGCCTGCATGTACGCGGGAACCGCCCCGAGACTCGCTCCCGCCTGCATGTACGCAGGAACCGCCCCGAGACTCGCTCCCGCCTGCATGTACGGAGGAACCGCCCCGAGACTCGCTCCCGCCTGTATGTACGCAGGAACCGCCCCGAGACTCGCTCCCGCCTGCATGTACGCGGGAACCGCCCCGAGACTCGCTCCCGCCTGCATGTACGCGGGAACCGCCCCAAGACTCGCTCCCGCCTCCATGTACTCGGGAACCGCCCCAAGACTCGCTCCCGCCTGCATGTACGCGGGAACCGCCCCAAGACTCGCTCCCGCCTGCATGTACGCGGGAACCGCCCCAAGACTCGCTCCCGCCTGCATGTACGGAGGAACCGCCCCAAGACTCGCTCCCGCCTGCATGTACGCGGGAACCGCCCCAAGACTCGCTCCCGCCTGCATGTACGCGGGAACCGCCCCAAGACTCGCTCCCGCCTGCATGTACGCGGGAACCACCCCAAGACTCGCTCCCGCCTGCATGTACGCGGGAACCGCCCCGAGACTCGCTCCCGCCTGCATGTACGCAGGAACCGCCCCGAGACTCGCTCCCGCCTGCATGTACAGAGGAACCGCCCCGAGACTCGCTCCCGCCTGCATGTACAGAGGAACCACCCCAAGACTCGCTCCCGCCTGCATGTACGCAGGAACCGCCCCAAGACTCGCTCCCGCCTGCATATACGCAGGAACCGCCCCGAGACTCGCTCCCGCCTGCATGTACGCAGGAACCGCCCCGAGACTCGCTCCCGCCTGCATGTACGTAGGAACCGCCCGAGACTCGCTCCCGCCTGCATGTACGCGGGAACCGCCCCGAGACTCGCTCCCGCCTGCATGTACGCGGGAACCGCCCCAAGACTCGCTCCCGCCTGCATGCACGCGGGAACCACCCCGAGACTCGCTCCCGCCTGCATGCACGCGGGAACCGCCCCGAGACTCGCTCCCGCCTGCATGTACGCAGGAACCGCCCCGAGACTCGCTCCCGCCTGCATGTACGCGGGAACCGCCCCGAGACTCGCTCCCGCCTGCATGTACGCGGGAACCGCCCCGAGACTCGCTCCCGCCTGCATGTACGCGGGAACCGCCCCGAGACTCGCTCCCGCCTGCATGTACGCGGGAACCGCCCCGAGACTCGCTCCCGCCTGCATGTACGCGGGAACCGCCCCGAGACTCGCTCCCGCCTGCAGGTACGCGGGAACCGCCCCGAGACTCGCTCCCGCCTGCATGTACGCGGGAACCGCCCCGAGACTCGCTCCCGCCTGCATGTACGCAGGAACCGCCCCAAGACTCGCTCCCGCCTGCATGTACGGAGGAACCGCCCCGAGACTCGCTCCCGCCTGCATGTACGCAGGAACCGCCCCGAGACTCGCTCCCGCCTGCATGTACGCGGGAACCGCCCCGAGACTCGCTCCCGCCTGCATGTACGCGGGAACCGCCCCGAGACTCGCTCCCGCCTCCATGTACTCGGGAACTGCCCCAAGACTCGCTCCCGCCTGCATGTACGCGGGAACCGCCCCAAGACTCGCTCCCGCCTGCATGTACGCGGGAACCGCCCCAAGACTCGCTCCCGCCTGCATGTACAGAGGAACCACCCCAAGACTCGCTCCCGCCTGCATGTACGCAGGAACCGCCCCGAGACTCGATCATCAGCGAGCTCACAGATAGAACATTGCAAGCAAAAACCCATCACTGGCTGGCAGGGCTTGCTGGTTCTTGTAGTCCACCAACAGCTGGAGGATTCTGGTCATTATCATCATTCCGGGAGAGCGTTCACCTGCCAGAAGTACATTCATCCAAATGTTCCCACAAGAACTGGACGCTGAATACAAATGAAGGTTTCTTACCCCCCCCCAGTCTCAAATCACCCTAAAAAAACACACCTTAGGGCCCGTTCACACTAGGGCGACTCACATGTGTCAGTATGAGGTAGTGCCGTTCATCTGAATGCCACCCCAAAGCACCTGACCTTCCTGGAATGGGGTGACAACTGCCTCCAATGGTGCTCTAGCGTTGTCACTTATCACCCATGGACTACAAGCGGCCATGCCGGCACACACGGTATGTTACAGCCAATATGAGATTTTGGTATCTGGGATTACTTCCACTTTAAGGGGAAGGAAATCATTGCTACGTGTCAGCATCTGCAGAGCACTTGTGACACCATCAGATCTTCACCTTAATGAATCTTCACACGCAGGTTAACGACCCAGACGAGTTCTGTAGTTAATTAGAAGGAGAGGCAATTATGCAGCAGTCTCTGTCTAATGGGCTCTGTAGTTTTCTGTTAGAGCATCAGAAGAAAAGTGTGTTTTTTTATCCTGGAGGACTCGCAATGTCGTGTTCAGGCAGAAGATGAGGTGGAGTCTAGGAAGAGATCAGACAAAGTGGATCCCACCAAACCAAACACCAGAGACAGGACTCCAAGTTCTCCGAAACTCAAACACCAAAGACATGTCTTCATGTTCTCTGAAAAACAAACACCAAGGGCACATCTCCATGTTCTCTGAAGAACAAATCATAACACCAAGTACAAGTCTCTATGTTCTCAGAAACCAAAACTCAGACACCAAGGACAAGTCTCCATGTTCTCTGAGACCCAAACCCAGACACCAAGGCCACATCTGATGTTCTTCGAAAGCCAAACACCAAAGACACATCTCCATGTTCTCTGAAGAACAAACCCAAGCATCAAGGACACATCTCCATGTTCTCTGAAGAACAAATCATAACACCAAGTACAAGTCTCTATGTTCTCAGAAACCCAAACTCAGACACCAAGGCCACATCTGATGTTCTTCGAAAGCCAAACACCAAAGACACATCTCCATGTTCTCTGAAGAACAAATCCAAACACCAAGTACAAGTCTCTATGTTCTCAGAAACCCAAACTCAGACACCAAGGACACGTCTCCATGTTCTCTGAGACCCAAACCCAGACACCAAGGCCACATCTGATGTTCTTCGAAAGCCAAACACCAAAGACACATCTCCATGTTCTCCAAAACCCAAACATCAAGGACACATCTCCATGTTCTCCAAAACCCAAACATCAAGGACACATCGCCATGTTCTTTGAAGCCCAAAAATCAAAGACATGTCTCTATGTTCTCTGAAACCCAAATACCAAGGACATGTCTTCATGCCCTCCGAAGCCTAATCTCAAACACCAAGGACATGTTTCCATGTTCTCTGAAACCCAAACACCAAGGACATGTCTCCAATTATATTCTCTGAAACCCAATTCCAAACACCAAGGACATATCTCCATGTTCTCTCACACCCAAACACCAATAACAAGTCTTCATGTTCTCTTAAATCCAAACACCAAAGACATGTTTCCATGTTCTCCAAAACTCAAACCCAAACACCAAAGACACGCCTCAATGTTCTCCAAAACCCAAATACCAAAGACACACCTCAATGTTCTCCAAAACCCAAATACCAAAGACACATCTCCATGTTCTCTGAAACACAAATTCAAAAACCATAGACATGTCTTCATGTTCTCCGAAATCCAAACTCAAACACCAAGCACAGGTCCCCATATTCTTCCAAAACCCAAAGACATGCCTCAATGTTCTCCGAAACCCAAAAACCGAACACTCTCCCTACTCTCCGAAACCCAAACACCAAGGACACGTCTGATGTTCTCCAAAACCCAGACACCAATTTCCATGTTCTCTGAAACCCAAAATACCAAGAACACATCTCCTTGTTTTCCAAAGCCCGAACATCAGGGTCATGTCTCCGTATTCTAGGAAAACTCAACTTGCTTTTTTTTTTTTTGGCAAAGTATTACCAGATCTCCAGTACCCAGACAAGCACCCAACCCCCATCCTAGACCAAGATCCTACTGATCAAGATTCGCCTCCCCATAGACTTCAATGCAATTTGCCACTAGGTTGGAAACCAGCAAAAATTCCAACAGGATTCGCCGACACCCCTGGCAACTGAACCTGGAGGGATTCACTCATCAGGACTCATGTAGCTCCGTCATCTCCCGTGGCGTTGTACAAGTGTTCAGGGTGAGTAGAAGGGTGATACTCCAATGAGGATGAAGAGGATCCATCTGTACAGAAAGCAGATACAAAGCCATGCAGATCTAATAGGAGTGCTCTCTGCGTTCTCTACACTTCCATCCACCTACAGAATGTTTATTGATATCTGCGAGTTAAAGATGAAATCTGCGAATGTTTTATTAACGCGGCGGAGAAAACGCGGCGAGCAGAAGCACTCATCGCTTTTTAAGGCGCTCTTTCAGTGTCCCGACTCGCACAGACAATCATCCTTAATTCATAAGATGCTTTTAGTGATCTGCGCTCTCGGCTTTTAGGGTTTCTCCTCTTCCATCTCGTACCGCGTCCTTCCACACGGCGACTGGCAGATATATTCCTCCAAAGGCGGAGCCTGCGGTAAAGAAATACATGTAGCCGGCATGATCAGTGCTCCATCATTGGTGTCAGTGGGAGGAATAGTGCCCCATCATTGGTGTCAGTGGGAGGAATAGTGCCCCATCATTGGTGTCAGTGGGAGGAATAGTGTCCCATCATTGGTGTCAGTGGGAGGAATAGTGCCCCATCCTTGGTGTCAGTGGGAGGAATAGTGCCCCATCATTGGTGTCAGTGGGGGGAATAGTGTCCATCATTGGTGTCAGTGGGAGGAATAGTGCCCCATCATTGGTGTCAGTGGGGGGAATAGTGCCCCATCATTGGTGTCAGTGGAAGGAATAGTGCCCCATCATTGGTGTCAGTGGGAGGAATAGCGCCCCATCATTGGTGTCAGTGGGAGGAATATTGTCCCATCATTGGTGTCAGTGGGGGGAATAGTGCCCCATCATTGGTGTCAGTGGGAGGAATATTGTCCCATCATTGGTGTCAGTGGGGGGAATAGTGCCCCATCATTGGTGTCAGTGGGAGGAATAGTGTCCCATCATTGTTGTCAGTGGGAGGAATATTGCCCCATCATTGGTGTCAGTGGGGGGAATAGTGCCCCATCATTGGTGTCAGTGGGAGGAATAGTGCCCCATCATTGGTGTCAGTGGGAGGAATAGTCCTCGCTCTGGCGGTCGGCTCTCTGTCCTCGCTCTGGCGGTCGGCGCTCTGTCCTCGCTCTGGCGGTCGGCGCTCTGTCCTCGCTCTGGCGGTCGGCGCTCTGTCCTCGCTCTGGCGGTCGGCGCGGTGTCCTCGCTCTGGCGGTCGGCGCTCTGTCCTCGCTCTGGCGGTCGGCTCTCTGTCCTCGCTCTGGCGGTCGGCGCTCTGTCCTCGCTCTGGCGGTCGGCGCTCTGTCCTCGCTCTGGCGGTCGGCGCTCTGTCCTCGCTCTGGCGGTCGGCGCTCTGTCCTCGCTCTGGCGGTCGGCGCTCTGTCCTCGCTCTGGCGGTCGGCTCTCTGTCCTCGCTCTGGCGGTCGGCGCGGTGTCCTCGCTCTGGCGGTCGGCGCGCTGTCCTCGCTCTGGCGGTCGGCGCGCTGTCCTCGCTCTGGCGGTCGGCGCGGTGTCCTCGCTCTGGCGGTCGGCGCGGTGTCCTCGCTCTGGCGGTCGGCGCTCTGTCCTCGCTCTGGCGGTCGGCGCTCTGTCCTCGCTCTGGTGGTCGGAGCGCTGTCCTCGCTCTGGCCGTTGGTGCGGTGTCCTCGCTCTGGCGGTCGGCGCTCTGTCCTCGCTCTGGCGGTCGGCTCTCTGTCCTCGCTCTGGCGGTCGGCGCTCTGTCCTCGCTCTGGCGGTCGGCGCTCTGTCCTCGCTCTGGCGGTCGGCGCTCTGTCCTCGCTCTGGCGGTCGGCGCTCTGTCCTCGCTCTGGCGGTCGGCGCTCTGTCCTCGCTCTGGCGGTCGGCGCTCTGTCCTCGCTCTGGCGGTTGGCTCTCTGTCCTCGCTCTGGCGGTCGGTGCGCTGTCCTCGCTCTGGCGGTCGGTGCGGTGTCCTCGCTCTGGCGGTCGGTGCGGTGTCCTCGCTCTGGCGGTCGGCGTTCTGTCCTCGCTCTGGCGGTCGGCGCGCTGTCCTCGCTCTGGCGGTCGGCGCGCTGTCCTCGCTCTGGCGGTCGGTGCGCTGTCACATGACGCGGATGGCGGTGAATACACGGCCGGCGGACAATGTTTTCCCGCGTTCTCCCCTCCCCCCCCCGGCGTCACCTAAATACTTCTATGGAGACTAATTAATGAATTATTAATCAGGGAGGACCGCAGGCTTCCATCTTGTAGTGCAGCGACTGAAGTGCGACTCCCCCGTGGCGTTCTGCCATCGCTAATAAACACAACACGCGTCAGGCCGAGGCGCTTTCACCGTGAAAAGTGCAGGAAGCCGCGACAGCCAATCAGAACACAGCGCTGACCAGTGCACGGGTTTCCGAAAAATCTCCCAAGCCGTACACCCGGAGGGAGATTATTACTGTCCATCCAGTCCTGAGATTTACACAGCTCTGCAATAGAGCAAAGTCCGCTCTGGCAGGGTGGGGGACATGATTTTTCAGTACAGGTCTTGACCCTCCCCCAGCCTGTGATTGGACACCAGAGGGAGAAGTAGAAGACTGATGAGGTCACCGTCCTGCCACTCTGCTCTCTCCTCCTATCATCATATCCCTCATTAGTACATGAGCAAAGCCAGGAATGATGGCTCCTTGTGCTGCTTCTCCCTCTGCCAGTCTGAGCTCTGCTGTATCTGCTGTACAAGGACTGCAGGACACCAAAACCAGATCACACCCCGCTACTTACATGGCTTGGATTTCATATGTATGACTGCAGAGCTGCATTCATCCCCACTGCACCGGCTATGAGGGGCCTTCTTCAGGCACTTCCTGTTACAGGGTGACAACGCTCTGTCCCCGTTCTCCAACTGTACTTCTGTGTTGTCACTCAGTCACACACTCTCCCAATGGGAGCTACCATTAAAATGTCACAAATTGACTTTGCCTAGACTGAGATGATGTCATCAGTCTGCTGCAGGCAGGAGGAAGCATTTCCTCAGTCTCTCCTCCCCCAGTGATCAGACTGTACATTGTAACTTTGTAGAAGGAGGAGGAGGAGGCATTTCCTCAGTCTCCCCTCCCCCAGTGATCAGACTGTACATTGTAACTTTGTAGTAGGAGGAGGAGGCATTTCCTCAGTCTCCCCTCCCCCAGTGATCAGACTGTACATTGTAACTTTGTAGAAGGAGGAGGAGGCATTTCCTCAGTCCCCTCCCCAGTGATCAGACTGTACACTGTAACTTTGTAGAAGGAGGAGGAGGCATTTCCTCAGTCTCCCCTCCCCCAGTGATCAGACTGTACACTGTAACTTTGTAGAAGGAGGAGGAGGCATTCCCTCATTCCCCTCCCCCAGTGATCAGACTGTACACTGTAACTTTGTAGAAGGAGGAGGAGGCATTTCCTCAGTCCCCTCCCCCAGTGATCAGACTGTACATTGTGCAGTAGGGGTAGATCTGTGTCAGACATTTGTGAACACAGCCAAGACCTGGGATGGGTACAGTATGGTCTGGGCTCAGAGGAAGTTGGTTGAATGATGTTAGATAGAAGACTGAGGACATCTAGTGGCAGAAAAAGAGTTCTGCTGGTGAAATCTGTGGATTGAAGGCGACTTTTGCAGCAAAAGCCGGTTCTTCTATAGGAAACGCATGCTTCCCCAGAACTCCCAGATGTGAATGGGGCCTTAAAGGGCAACTCCCTGAAGGAGTGTGACACCATCATCCAGCTTTCCTGCAGCCATGACTGAACCTGGACTTCTGCTGACGATATCTGAAGATCGGGGCTCCCCGGCGATGCAGAAGCCCGGGGGGCCACCTCCTGTGTGTGCAGAGAGACGCCTTTGCAGCCAGCTGAACCTGTCGCCACCGGCTCCTCCCCCCCAGTCTTGCACAGGTGTACCAGCTCCTCCCCCCCAGTCTTCCACAGGTGTATCGGCTCCTCCCCTTCAGTCTTGCACAGGTGTACGAGCTCCTCCCCTTCAGTCTTGCACAGGTGTACCGGCTCCTCCCCTTCAGTCTTGCACAGGTGTACCGGCTCCTCCCCTCCAGTCTTGCACAGGTGTACCGGCTCCTCCCCTCCAGTCTTGCACAGGTGTATCGGCTCCTCCCCTTCAGTCTTGCACAGGTGTACCGGCTCCTCCTCTCCAGTCCTGCACAGGTGTCCCGGCTCCTCCTCTCCAGTCTTGCACGGGTGTCCCGGCTCCTCCTCTCCAGTCCTGCACGGGTGTCCCGGCTCCTCCCCTCCAGTCCTGCACAGGTGTCCCGGCTCCTCCCATTCAGTCTTGCACGGGTGTACCGGCTCCTTCCCTTCAGTCTTGCACAGGTGTACTGGCTCCTCCCCTCCAGTCTTGCACAGGTGTACCGGCTCCTCCCCTCCAGTCTTGCACAGGTGTACTGGCTCCTCCCCTTCAGTCTTGCACAGGTGTACTGGCTATGTACACCCCCTGCGGGCCCCTCCCACCTGCCATGATCTGCTTGCATTGCATAGAGAAGCACAGAGACCCAGTCATGACGTCACAGGTTCTATAATAAAGTATGGGGGAAAGAAATGTGAAGTTTTAATTGAAGAATCTAATTATCGTGTTGATGATCCAGAGAAGCAAAATATAACAAGTGAACCTCGGGGACTCCAGTCTGTAAACAGAACACAAAGATTTGGGCCCCTCCACCCCGGGAGGGATCTGCAGCGTCGGCACAAGGACAGCCCTCCCCCCGCATGGCTGACAAAGCTGAACATACGGCGCACACTGTGTGTATCACACTTCAGAGGGCAGCTACCCTCCTGGACTGGCGGCCATTTGTGCCGAGTCAGCGGGATTGGGAAAGAGCTGGCAATGGAGTTTAGAAGGAAAACTCAGCATCCTGAAGGATCTCATGTGACACCAATCCAGACTGAGAGCAGTAATTAGGGATAATGAGAGGAGAGACCCGGAACAGGGGGAGAGGAGAGGAGAGGGGAGGAGGGACAAAATACAGAGGCCGTGGAGAGGAGAGAGGAGAGACCCGGAACAGGGGGAGAGGAGAGAGGAGGAGGAGACCCAGTACAGGGGGAGAGGAGAGAGGAGGAGAGACCCGGAACAGGGGGAGAGGAGAGAGGAGGAGAGACCCGGAACAGGGGGAGAGGAGAGGAGAGGGGAGGAGAGACCCGGAACAGGGGGAGAGGAGAGGAGAGGGGAGGAGAGAGGAGGAGAGACCCGGTACAGGGGGAGAGGAGAGGAGAGACCCAGTACAGGGGGAGAGGAGAGGAGAGACCCAGTACAGGGGGAGAGGAGAGACCCAGTACAGGGGGAGAGAGGAGGAGAGACCCAATACAGAGGGAGAGGAGAGACCCAGTACAGAGGCCGGGGAGAGGAGAGACCTGGTACAGAGGCCGGGGAGAGGAGAGAGGAGGAGAGACCCAGTACAGAGGCCGGGGAGAGGAGAGACCCAGTACAGAGGCCAGGGAGAGGAGAGAGAAGAGACCCAGTACAGAGGCCGGGGAGAGGAGAGACCCAGTACAGAGGCCAGGGAGAGGAGAGAGGAGAGACCCAGTACAGAGGCCGGGGAGAGGAGAGACCCAGTTACAGAGGCCAGGGAGAGGAGAGACCCAGTACAGAGGCCAGGGAGAGGAGAGAGAAGAGACCCAGTACAGAGGCCGGGGAGAGGAGAGACCCAGTACAGAGGCCAGGGAGAGGAGAGAGGAGAGACCCAGTACAGAGGCCGGGGAGAGGAGAGACCCAGTACAGAGGCCGGGGAGAGGAGAGACCCAGTACAGAGGCCAGGGAGAGGAGAGAGGAGAGACCCAGTACAGAGGCCGGGGAGAGGAGAGACCAGTACAGAGGCCAGGGAGAGGAGAGAGGAGAGACCCAGTACAGAGG